>NW_025939994.1:364641-392970 GCF_000764305.2 Hyalella azteca
CACGTACGTCTTGTGCAAATGTATTGCGAGCCACGTACGTCTTGTGCAAATGTATTGCGAGCCACGTACGTCTTGTGTAAATGTATTGCGAGTCACGTACGTCTTGTGCAAATGTATCGCCAGGAAGTGGAAGGAGGTAAGCTATAGGTGCTTATACACGGGGCTAGAGTACTAGCTGCGAGTATTAGCAGCGAGTTTTCACACTCTCAGTTTTGCCGGCTAAAAGCCTACACACGAGGAGAGTATTGGTAAACGGTTCGCAAGTGCCAGTGCGTTGTTCGCAGCCGTCGAGTGAGGTTAATGCATGGTGGCATATGGAACGTAACGGTAATGACGAGTATGAGGAGGCGTTTAAAATTGGTGGCATAGTTGCCACTCTTGCTGAGGAAGTGAAAAACTTTGTAGATCAGCGTAGAGTGTGGGTGAGAGACCTAATAATGTCTCGTTTAAGTTTCAAAACTCTACTCTCTATTAGTTTTTGTTAGAAGTTTCATTGTGACGCACATTCCACAGTAGATCGTACTTATGGAATATCTATGTGAACAGTTCAATATCATATAAACACCTCTTGACGTTGATAGAACCGTCGTTGCTGGGACAATACATACTTCATAACATTAGACGTACACACTACAGTTGCCGCAGCGCTGCTGCCCATGCTATATATATAGTATCGGCATATACTATACTATTTGCCGTAGCGCAACTGCCGATGCTATATATACGCAAACGCATCAGCTACTCGCATTTGAAGAATAAATCATCGCAATATTTGGAGTGCTAATCCTCGCAGCTAATACTAGACCCATGTATAAGCACTTTATTCGTCACTACTGTATAAATATAGGGCTAATGGGACTAATACTAGTCCCATGTATAAAAACAAGGACATAGCTGCCCTTATGAAGCGCCTAGCAAACGCGACCCGGAGAACTTAACCCTTAAATGCACGCATTTAATGTGGAGGATAAAAAAAATATTTCAACGGTGATTCTATTTTGAAATGGGTCAATATACACATAAATTGCATCAAGTTTGAATTTTTTCTTTTTATTATATAAAATTGATGGTTGTATCATATATGATACAAGGCGCGTTTGCGGTAAATATTAGTTACTATGTAATTTGGTGGAACATTCGATATTTTTTCTAAAACAAAGGGTAATACCGCACTTTTGGTACATAACATAGGAAAGTGAATAACAACCAGGTATTTTGTATCTTTGTCGGTCATCAGCATGCTTGGGCCAGTTTGCCACACCATCCAATCTCACTTCTTTAGGGGGCAGATGAGCTACATTACCATTCTTATCACATGGCGCACAACTTATCGCATGGAGTCCTTCTTATCAGTGTTATCACATGGCACCGTTCTTATCACGTGACGCCCTTCTTATCACATGGCACCCTTCTAATCGCATGACGCTCTTTTTATCACATGGCGCCCTTATAATCACAGAGCACACTTCTTATCACATTGCGCCTTTTTGATCCCATGGCGCCATTCTTATCGCATCATTGCATGACGACCGTCATATCGCATAGAGACTTTCATATCACGAGGCGCCCATCTTATCACATGACACCCTTCATAGCGCATGGCGCCCTTCTTATCACATGACGCCCTTGCTATCACATGAAGCTCTTCTTATCAAAAGGCGCCCTTCCTATCACATGGTGCCCATCACATAACATCTTGTGCTGCCTAAGGTCAGGTTGCAGTCTCTTGTCTAGCGTGAAGCATTGAGCCTTGTGTGTTTTTTTGTTCTGTGCTGTGTTGTATTGTGTTGTTCTGTGTTGTATTGTATTGTTCTGTGTTGTATTGCATTGTTCTGTGTTGTATTGTATTGTTCTGTGTTGTGTTGTTCTGTGTTGTGCTGCANCATTGCTGGTGCTGCTGTGTTGGTGTGGTGAAGCTGCTGTTGTGCTGCGGCATTGCTGGTGCTGCTGTGTTGGTGTGGTGAAGCTGCTGTTGTGCTGCGGCATTGCTGGTGCTGCTGTGTTGGTATGGTGAAGCTGCTGTTGTGCTGCGACATTGCTGGTGCTGCTGTGTTGGTGTGGTGAGGCTTTTGCTGTTGGTCCCATCGCCACTGTTACTGACGATGCTTCTGATTTTACTGCCGCTGCTTTTTTGGTAGTATGCGTTATTCTTTCGATTATTATTGGACAGCATTGTGCTGCCCAATTATTATTGGACAGCAGCAGCACATGTCAGCGAATAAACATCCTAAACGTTCCTCGTGTAGGATGAAATTGCCATTTATTCCTGTTGCTGTTCAGAACTTCTTGTTTTGAGCGCCCCGCTTGGAGGCTTCACTGTTGCCCCGAGGTTTAAAATATTTCACTTCACCCAAACGCCACTCCGAACTTCACGTTTCTTTCATGTTTAAATTTACATTCATTGCCACGAGGCCTTGGATGCCTTAGATGAACTTAGATTCGCAAGTCATGCATCTCTGATATAAATTTTCTAACATTTGAGATATGTTTTTTTTCATAACAGCCATCCAACAGGTGTTCTTTTTATAAAAATAATTAAGTAATAAATTTCATGCTCTAATTTTTTATTTAACCCTAATATTTCTATTCACAAACCAGCAATACCCGACGTTGCTAAACTTTTATCGAGTAATTGTGATTTCAAAAGTTCAGAAATTTTCCAGGCGCCATCTTGCCATTCTCAGGCCTGCGCCTTCAGCCCTCGCTGCCATAGATCACTCACCGCGCTCAGCGCTGAATATTCTTTTATTTCCATGTTATTTCATTTGGAGCTTTAATGCGATCAAATGGCAAGTAAATTGCTGGCCGCGTCGTGTCTTAATTTGCTGCTTTGAAGTGGAATTATCTGATCGGCAAGCACCACCGCGGGACTTGCTTCGTTCCGACACTATTTAATGAATATTTAATTGATTCTCGTAGCACAAAGAATTGTGCCTGCGTAAAAAAGTAAAACATTCAAGTAATATTTACTTGATTTTGAATGCCTGCGGAGTTTACGGGTTAATATAATAAAAACCTCAAAATTTGTAATATAGTGAGAAGTAATTAATTGCATTTGTATGTTAATGTCAGTAATAATAACTGAATCTAAAGCAAACGTCTACTGTATAACTAACAAAATTTGAAGGTGTTACAAATCAATGATTGTGTGATTGATGAGTGATTCTGAACTACGCTTGCTGTAAATCAGTACATTTCTGGAGCCAGGAAAGGATTTTCAAGATAATTATTCTAGCCGGTGTTAATATATATTGAGTAATCGCTAATAATTGCAATTTCGTAACTCCACTTTCTGCCAGCAATTTTATGAGTCAATGCAATGTCAGTCACGTATAATTAAATTAATTTTTAATAATCGTACGATGGAGCTGGTGGTGGTTGTGCACTTGTTGGTAGGGCCAACCAATATAACCTACTTCTGTCTCACTAGCAATTGTAATTAGCCCAGATGCAAGAGACGAATTAACAATGAGTGATTTAAGAAGTTGTCTATGAAATTACAAAAATTATGAAAAAATATTGGTGATGTAAACGTGATGCAGTTAGAGCAGCAGAAAAATTCCTAAGAACTAGAGGCGTGTTGGCAGATGAAATTACTGCATCAATATTAAAATCACTTGGCTGCTTAAGTCGCAAATTTACCAGGAATTTAAAAGCAAAGAAAATAGCCAAAAATTTCACCATTTCTTATAAGAGAAAACGTTTCGGAGTCCAGCTCCATCGTCAGTTCAAAACCTAATTCAAACGGTCCACAAACATGTAAGTATTGTCTACCGTATATTGATTGGTGGTAAGACAGCTCAAAATTGGAACCAGAAATTTTGCAAGTTTGAAGCTAGGAGTATTGTAAGCAGCAAAAATTGGGCGAAATTGAAAATTTGAAGAGAAATCTGGTTTATGAATTTTTGGCAAGCCATACAAAATACCAGGACATGAGCCAGAAGCATAAAGTTTAAAGTAAGTTTCATGTGACAATGCCGCGGAATCTTTAAGTTTTCGTAGGAAATTATTAATTTTGTCCTCGATCTTCAAAATAGTTTTGGCAATTGGATCTGTAATGTCAATAAATTTAGATGGGTCCGTAATTAGAGTAGTGAGGCTACTATTATAACGATGACGATCAACCAATACTACTCCCTTGCCCTTATCTGGCTTACAAACGATTAAGTCTTTATTTTTAGCTAGATCCTTCAATAAAAGGATGTCAATTGTAAATAGATAGTACTTTCTCTACATGTCATCTCATTTTTATTTCTGTTATCTTCGATTTTAGTTCTAATGTCCTCAAGTTTAGGTGAATTGTTTGAGTGTGAATTTTAGGTTACTAATTGCTTGTACCTGTGTTCTAGGTTTTGAACTGACGATGGAGCTGGACTCCGAAACTTTTTCTCTTATAAGAAATGGTGAAATTTTTGGCTATTTTCTTTGCTTTTAAATTCCTACTGCATCAATATGATGAAATAGTATAAGTAGGTAATAATTAAGTATAATAATTTAATTATACCACAATTTCATAATGCATATTAACGCTCCAGTAACTAAAATATGATTGAATGAGAAAGGCAATGAATTGAATGTGTAGGTAACATTAAATATTAAAAAATATTTACCATCTAAAATGTAAGTAAGCGCGTAAAATATTTACCATCTATGAACTCGCGCTTACTTAACCGATTCTGTACAATAGGTCACATAACTCGCCAGCATTATTGCAGTCAATGATAACGTTCATGCCAAGACCAAATATTCATTAAATGGGAAGCCGCTTACCATATACCCTGAAATTGTCCAGAATCATCTTAACCCCAAATGGCGAAAATATTGATACAACTTACCTTCAACGATATTGGACTTCTGAGGATTCATTTTGCGACAAAAATAGTAAGATAACCCGGCTACAGAGCGATACTTCAGTCTAGTTCGCGCGGCAAAATCAAATTTATGACGTAGAAATATGTAGATGTACGATTTTAGACCCGAAATATGAAAATACAGACCTAAACTACTCTTATAGATAATTTTGATAGATATTTTTTTCGACCAGCTTACCCTTGAATGAACATTTTAAGTGATCCCCGGCAGACTTCTACATTTGTAAGGATTGTTGAGAGGCAAGGAATGAAGTGTCTGTTATTTGTACGTGTCTAATTTTATTAGGCCTTTTAATGAGCATGCATACGTCACACTCACGTTCTTCACCATCATCTCTTGCATGCACAAAAAGTTTAATTAAAGGTTCGAATTTATGGACACGGGTTTCTCGCAAATGTGAAATGTTGCCTACTTAACTTGAGAAGTTTTAACCTGATAGGGTACACCTGCTCTGGTGAAGTATTCCGGAAATTTTTGTGGACTGTTAACAAAGGCCAGGGTCTGAGAAAGTCACTCCGCGTAATAGCTGCTCCATCATTCCTCTGACATGTTAAGTCTTCAATATCTGTTAAGTCTTCATTGATTTGGAGCGGTTCGATGAGGTGTTGGTTTCTGCCCTCTCGACCATCACCAATGTCAGCTTCGAGCGCGAATCTCTTGAGCAAGCTGTGTTGCCGGTCCGGCTGGGAGGCCTGGGTATCCGTATGTCAAAGGACATCGCGCTCCCTGCGTTCATATCGTCACTCCACTCCGTCCGTGGCCTAGTTGATGCTGTTTTACATAATGTACGACTGGCCGGGGACGACAGTTTGCGGATGGCGGTGGATGAGTGGCGCAATGGGAACGCAGGTATCGCTCTGCCCGAGGACGCGAGTTTGGGCCGGCAGAGGACTTGGGATGGGCCTGTGGCCGCGGCCTCCGCGGCGCGGCTTTTGGGAGCGGCGGACCAAATATCCAGGGCTCGTCTACTTGCGGCGGCGAGGAGAGAGAGTGGCTTGTGGCTTCACGCTATTCCTTCAGATACTCTTGGAACACTTCTAGATCCCGACTCCTTCCGCGTCTCAATTGCTCTTCGAGTTGGCGCAAATGTATGCGAACCCCACACTTGTCGGTGCGGAAAGCGGATGGATGCACGAGGGCTGCATGGCCTTTCTTGTAAGTACAGCGCTGGGCGACATCCAATTCCCTGTTTTTAATTAATAAAATCAATTCCTTTTTTTTTTGTTGGAATGGTGAATGTGGGAGGCCTTTTTAAAAAAAAAAAAAAAAAAAAAAATATCGAATCTACTTCCTTTCATGCATGATACCTGGATGTTACATATTAAACTGAATGCAGAATGTTAACCATAACATGTACTATTCAGACTTTCGCCTTAAGCTTTACGTTCAATATCGCGACCTAGCTCGACCCTTGAAACGCAATATCGCCGCGCTGTCCTCGATCGTGCAACCTCAACAGCTTTTAATTCAAAGTGCCGTGAATTCTCGCTAAGCTTTATATTTTGTGCCCGTGTAAAACTCGCATACCCTACGAGAAATTATCAACGTGTTATAGTGGTCATTATCTGCCATCTCTGAGCCGGATATGATTTTAAATTGACCCCAAACAAAAACTATGGTGTTTGCTCGAGAAACGATGATGATTGCTAATCGAAGAAAAGATGAATCCTCTGAAAAAAATTCATCTTGCAACAACACAGGCAGTTTGAGAAATCCATCCGCATCGTGGTCGAATAAATTGTCTTATTGCACCAGCCCATGGCAGCTCAATTTTCTGCTAACGATCGATTTCCAGGTGCGGATGAAACAGCAGGCAAAACTACTCTCAGTTTCTATCCCCGCAGTTTTCAGACCACCTACTAGGAAATTTCCCACTAGGTAAAATTAAAAAATGTCTAATCGTTTTCAAAGTGTAAATTTGAATAGGAATTTTCTTGATAGCGTACCGTACAGTCACCGCGGACCACGAAATTACCCGCGTCCGCGAATACTTTTCGTAGAAATTATCCGCTAACATATAGCATTATTAGCATTATAATTACTTCACGTATGGATTAGGTGCATTTTGTTTACTAGTATTTAGTTTAAACGAGGAGGATATGGCTACTGGTGCAAATCGTTGCCTGATTTTCTTGTGTTAGTTAATAGATATTTTTGAAATGAAAACAATAATAAATACAGTAGTTAATTATATACAGGGTGTCTAAAAAAACGATACTCAATTTTGAAGGGCTGTAACTCGAAAAGTAATAGAGTTAAAAAAATTTGGAAGGTCAGGATTTGTTCCCCATGTTTTTTTCCATCTCTCCACCAAAAATCATACAGATCGATGTAGCCAGAAGCGTTTGATAGAACTTTCAGTGACATGTGCTAAAATCGTGCTTGCACAAAGTTTTAGTAAGATCATTTTGCATAATCATTACGATGTCATGACATGTTTTCTTTTCGCTGTTTATTTTTTGTATCTTTGGTGAGACAAAAACATGGCAATCTTTGGTGAGAGGCAATCATGACAATTTTTGGTGAGAGAAAATCATGACAATCTTTTGTGAGAGACAATCATGGCAATCTTTGGTGAGAGACAATCATGGCAATCTTTGGTGAGAGACAATCATGGCAATCTTTGGTGAGAGACAATCATGGCAATCTTTGGTGAGAGACAATCATGACAATCTTTGGTGAGACAAAAACATGGCAATCTTTGGTGAGCGACAATCTTGGAAATCTTTGGTGAGAGACAATCATGTCAATCTTTGGTGAGAGACAATCATGGCAATCTTGGGTGAGAGACAATCATGGCAATCTTGGGTGAGAGACAATCATGGCAATCTTGGGTGAGAGACAAGCATGACAATCTTTGGTGAGACAAAAACATGGCAATCTTTGTTGAGAGACAATCATGGCAATCTTTGGTGAGAGACAATCATGGCAATCTTTGGTGGGAGAGAATTTCAAAACCAAAGATTGCCTCTCACCAAAGATTGTCATGATTGTCTCTCACCAAAGATTGCCATGATTGTCTCTCACCAAAGATTGCCATGTTTTTGTATCACCAAAGAACGCCATGTTTATCTCTCATCAAAGATTGCCATGATTGTCTCTCACCAAAGATTGTCATGATTGTCTCTCACCAAAAATTGCCATGATCGTCTCTCACCAAAGATTGCTATGTTTTTGTCTCTCACCAAAGATTGCCATGATTGACTCATCTAAGATTGCCATGATTATCTCTCACCAAAAATTGCCATGACCTTCAAAATTTTGTTAACTCTATTAATTTTCGAGGTACAGCCATCCAAAATTGAGTAGGTATCGTTGTTTGGGACACCCTGTATAATGATTGTTCACCCTGGAAAGCCCTCGCTTGCCACAATTTTGGCACGCGTACTATAAATTGGTAATCCCTATTTATTAGAAGATATTACAAATATATAAACTGAGAGAAATTGAATAATAAGCTAACTTTCGATGATAAATAATAGCTACATGCACTATTTTATCGTAAAGCCTTTGGAGACTGAATTATTGATTTATGCTGCATTTTCGTCATTCTTTTGTTCACTAATTTCTATTATCGGACGCAACAATGTATCCGTTAGCAACATCAGTTGCACCAAATAGTATTGAAAACGGTCGGCGAAGTTTATCGTATTCAATGCATTGCTGCTTCGTGAACTGATTAATTATTGAATGAATTATTTTAGAAATATATTATTATATTGATGCTACATATTCCTCTTGCTTCTTGTGTTTTAAAGAATCATATATCACAAAACAGCAGTTTTTTACGCAATGGGAGAAGGTTAATTTCTTTCCCGTCTGTTCATCCGAAAAGAAAATTAATTTACACAAAAATCTTCATTGCAGAGAGATAAGTTTGGCACTAAAATCCCGAATAAATAGCGATACCTCTGCTCACACTAATAGTTTCACTTGCACATTTTTCGGTCAATTATTGAAATCCTTACAGAGATTCAAACGTTCCAACTCCGACGCTGAAACTTACACGTTTCTACTCTTATCTTTCAGTGTAGAAATATTCTTCCTCACAAAGGTTGTGTGCCTAACAATTCTTTGTTGCGCCGATAGTTCCGTCAAAGAAAAAATTCAGTAACTTTTGTTTCCAGGACATACATATATACATCTGCCACATATGGTGCATATGGTCCTATTCTTATCGTTCTGTGTAGAAATATTCTTTCACACGAAGGTTCTGTGCCTAACAATTTTTCGCTGCGCCGATAGTTCCGTCAAAGAAAAATTTTAGTAACGTTTTTTTTTGTTTCCCGAACATACATAAATAAATACACCTGCCATATATGGAGCACGGAGCCTTTCTATGGGATAAGTTTCTTGCCTCGAGGTTTTGTCGAGCTCTGCCTCGACTGAAAGCGCCGTACGCAGGAGGACGCAACTTCGATCACTGATGGAACGCCCATTGCGGAGGTACGATCGTTACGCGGCCGTTGTTATCGCTCATTGTCGCATTTTACTGCACAATATGGTTGTCATGTCGCTGCACTTGGTCCCATAACGCTATTTCATTAGGAAAAATTTATCGAAAATATTTTTGCTGTGACCGATCTCAGGATCAAAAAAGCTGCCTCTCTCCTCTAGATACTTAGATGGTGCTTTCGCTTTTTAGCGAAGTTCTGTACGTTTTTCCTAGTTAAAATGCATAATATTGAAATGCACAACGGTAATCAAATGAAATCATTGCCCTACAAGATTCGAAATTTATCTATGGAAAATTGGTGCATGCACAACAACTGAAAAATGTTTGTAAGCGTCGTTATATCTGTAGAATTCTTGTCCGTCTATTCTGTGTCTTTTCTCATGTAACGCCATCGCTGCTTCATCAAATCGGAATTAAAAGAACAGAGAAATGAACCGATGCTCTGATCCATGCATCCACCAGACAGACAACTGATGCAATAAATCGTTTTTTGCAATTACGTTTACGGACAATCCCGTTGCAAAATTGCATTGCCAAATTCGCTTCATTGATCAATCACAAGTACGGATCCTGGCTCTATGCAACAAATGTTCGAGAATGTTTTTGTTGTACTTCAATTAACTTCCAAACGTGGTTTTTCAAAACTTTTTTCATTAGCTAATGATGGCACTTCAGGAGTATTCTCGTTTAATATCTCATATGGCTCGAATTCAATTAAATGAGTTTTTAATAGTGCTTCAGTTATTTTTCCCTACAGTATCTGTGGAATAGTGAAATTGGAATATCTGCGCTCAAAAAGCAGACTTGCATTGTAAGGCTGTTATTAATTCAGTTGGAGATTCTTCTTTTGAATTAATAGGCTTTATTCTCCTCCATTGCCTACAATCAGTTTTGTTTGAGTTTTGTCGTGACGGCGCAACACCACTCCCAGAAATAGCGAGGCATATAAATTCAATTCAACTCATCTGCGTTTCTCTTTTTGGCTCAAAAAATCTGAATTCACTGCATCCACAACGTTGAGTATAACTTCAACACCACTTGCATGGTCACAAATATAATCATTAGAAAACATGATTCGCCTTCAACAATGTCACTCACATTTAAGTTAATTCAAAAGTTCTCAACCGCTGTTCAGGTGCCTATTATTGTACAAGGCGCCTGAAACCATGCGATGTTTATCGAGTGCAATACAGAGCCTTTTAGGCGTATATAGGATTGCCTTCGAATGGCCAGCATTAGCGGCTCACTTGCACTGCACAGACTTTAGATTATTTATCGATCGCTGTAATTTTGACTGTGTTTCATCTAGCGAATCTGTTTCAAGGCACATGCATTGTTTTATGTGCTACTCTGAGCAAGTTTGTACCAGAGATTATTGTTCTAACATTCGAGTACAAATTGGGTTTCTTTAACGCATCGCTATTGGATTTCATACCAACACGCATTAATGGCATCCGCTCATATTCACATTGAAAAGTCAGTCGGATCAGGGGAATTAAATCCTTTGTTTGTTTGGGCTTAGCGGAAATAGATAAATTGAATTAGTTTTTCATCAGAATATTCTTTGTTCTCTAGTCGATGATTCGATACACAGCGTCATATTTTGCAGCACACGCAATAGTCCCGAAGATTACACCGGAAAGCCTGTGAGCAATACCAGGCTCAGGTGGCAATCAAACTCGGCAGGCACGCTGCGTGCATTCAATGCAGTAAGAAGGTTTGTGATGATATGTTTCTGTTTGCAAGAGCGACCGTATTTTGGACCGCACGGGCATTTATGGCCTAATATTCAGTGACTATTGTCGGCCTGCAGCAGCATGGCGTTTGCGTGTAAATCGCGTCCTGTTAGCGCAGTGAATTTCGGCGATGCATTAATGGACGTTGATATCCTATCGACTGGACGATTTTATTAGGCCACGTGGGATTTATTAATTGTATCGTATTTATCATGTTTAGGTTTGCGTATGAAGAGCTTATTTTCCTACGACCATCTCTGCAGTAATTAAGTTCTATAATTTTGATTCTTAATTAAATGATAGGTAATTTTTGTGCGTCACATTTGACCGATGAGTATTTATCAAAGCGAGATGGCATTAGATTATTAAGACATCTATCCCCAGCGCAGTATCATGTATACCGCCCTCGCCGAAGACATCCATTGCGTGGAATTGTTTGCTCACAAGGACCAGAATATTCTTGGCTGCCTAATGTACTGCAAGAGGAACAAAGATAAATCTTCTGGCGTGGGTGGAAATTTGAACCAAATTTTGGGGATTTTTTGTGCCTCATTGTATGCAGAGCGAGTGCTGCTTTCACTGCCGTCGCTTGCGGTCCTGAAACTCTACGGAAGATAAGTTGCAGCTTCTGCTGCCGCAGCGTCATTTCTCTCATGTTGTGAAAGTGAAAGCAGCTACTCGCATAAATAAGTATTGACAATAACAGCTTCAGTTAACTAAACCTGCTGTTCCTTTTGGTTCATCTGATGAGCCAGGATATAGTGTTTTTTTTCCTTTTCATGCCTATTTACCTCGTTTAGTTCATTTATCACCAAATAGTTACATTAGGTGTTGCACACTTGATTCGTAGTTCGAATATATTGGAACTTGTGAAAAATCATTACAATGATGATAATAATAATAAATTATTTTGTTTCCCTCGCAATTTTGCGAGGATATTTACCATTTTACTAGATTTATCGGTGTCCATTCGAGCTGTAGACTTGATTATCAGACTTGTAAGTTGATGAGCTAACGAATCTGTTGCAGTTGCAGAAATTAGTGGATTGGGATTAAAATTCAGGAGTCTATATATTTATATCACGTGCAATAATTGCATTAATTTATTATAAGCGAGTTTGGCTGTTATAACTTGTTGCTGCAGTGACCCACCTGGTGACAGTTAAAATCCTTCGAACTTCAAGGTCGTTTCTTCCTGCAGTTCAAATTTTGCGTCGATATGGCATTCTACTTCCAAATTAATTCTTTATTAAAATTGTTATTTTATTACAATTTCTGACTTCGTAAGATTTCCATCGTCCCAATGAAAGTAAGGATAAATGCTACCACACTCACTATACGCTTAAAAAACTAAAAATTATTGGCGGGTTGTAAAATAAGTAAGTTTGATCGACGTCCCGCGTAAGCGTCGTTCGGCTTCTCAGGTGTGGATCGAAAGGTGAATTTTTTTCTTACTTTATTTTGTTTCACAAAATCTCGTTGGGTTGGTTCGTAAAATATAAATGGGGAGCGAAATTTATGCTTCGAGTAAATGAAATTTTTCTTTCGAGAAATTCAATTTCTCCGTCGGCAATAAAATTTCTTTTTGCTGGTGAATTGCATTTCTAAACATGTAAATTCGAGTTTCAATTACGACATTTCCGTCGAAATATTGCTTCGTTACTTTGATGCATAAATTAGAAAATATTTAATTAGTTCCGCTCCAATGCCGGCCGATAATTAGTTTTCCTAGAACCAATGCAGACGCGAACTGACAGTGAAATCCAAAAGTAAAATGTTACTTTATATAGATAATTCAGTTCATCCAATAGTCTATGTTCTAGTTTCCACGTTTTGATTTCAATAAAAATAATTTCGGGGTTTAAATTTTCGACCCTACTTCAATATCTTCCTATATTTTCCCTGATAAATCATTTATTTGCAAAAAAAAATTCGATTTGCTTTGAATTTCGCTGTTTCCATTTCTTCAGAATCGAATGAATCGTTTTGAAAAATTTAGTTGAAAATCTTGTCTTTTTCAACGAAACTTCTATCTATGACCAATCAATTTCCTTCATTTTCCCCAAAGAATTTTTATGTAATGGCCATCAGATTTAGATGTCGTTTCTATAACCACAGATCATCTTTTTCATTTTGAAAATTTGCATCTATACTTCCCTGGTAAACAAGTTGAAAATATTTATTTTCATAAGTATAAATGGCGATTTATGAAATAAATTCCACGTGGTGTTCTTAGCGTGCGATTTTTAAGGATCACCAGGAAGAAAGTGAAAGACCGAAGTCAATGTTATTTAATTAATATAGATGGTCGTCATTATTCAAAAAAGACTTTTTTACTGAGTATTGGCAAAATATTTTCAAACGTGAGGCATCTTTTTGATAGATGGGTATCTCTAAAATTTTCGCAGCTTGGGGTCTGTATTTCATAGACACTGAAATATTTGATGCAATCTAAACTTAGTGGTGCATGGATAGCGCTACACCATTTCCTTCAAGGATTTCAGCCCGATTATCTACGGCGAACGAAAGGCTGATGGCTACCTCAATAAGATATAAATCTTTTAAATTAAGCCATTTGGTACCATAGTCATCCTCTGGACTGATATCATCATGCAGGTGTTCACGACGCTGTTTATGCAATTCGTTTGGCAATAACTATTTTATAGTCATTTTCGCGCACCATTGTCCAGATGAATTTATAAACATGAGTGTCCCTACTTGAGACACTTAATAGGAATTTCAAAGCTTTGGAAATTCAGCATTCAGATTTATTTTGGCTTCTAATGCATAGTCACCATGTAAAATGCGTGTTTTGTTGACTGATTTTCATTAGAGTTTCAAGTTCATGTCTATTATCACATTTTTTTCGTAAATAAGCTATCTTATCCCCATGAGAAAACAGACTAGACGAAGCTATGCAGGAGCATATGTTCAGTCTTAAAATGCCTAGCACATTACGGACCAGGCAATAAGTCCAGCAGCTATCTCAATCAATCGTCAGCTATGGAAAGATCGGGTTCCAAAGGCCGGATCCCTTGTGAATCAAGTCACGAAAAGTTCAAGAATCGGCAACAGGCCATGGGCCTATTTCTTCAACGCCGACACTTCTATTCTATGAGCAGAATCAGAAGTGCGGTATTCGCTGCTGGACTGGAAGCAGCGCTACTGGTTCACGGTGCAGCCGCACACCGGCGTCGTGGCGCTAGTGTCGCCTCTCGACAGAGAAACTACAGCGCACGTGAGTTGCAGACCAAATAATGCATGTGCTATGTGTACTGAGATGTATTGAGATAAACCGCTTTACTCTTGTATTGAGAGTGAATCGGTACTGATGTATCTCTGTAATACTGAAATTTGTACAATATTGCCGTTGTGGTTGGTTATCAATAACAAACCGTTTTTGTTTTGAAGTAATCGGTTCTCTGGTCGCCCCACCTGCCTTTGCTGTGCTAGATAAAAAATTTCGAAATGCAGGTAAAGTTTCACTGCGTCCCACTTTTCATCAACACCAGTGAGACGCCCCCCACTCTAAGAGAATAATTGATTCAATAAACTGGTCTACTCGCTTGTATCTGTGAGCAATCCATTCGCAGTGCGAAATTCATTCCAGGATTATTGAATACCAAACCTTGGCTTTCTAGTGGCTATCGAACGAAAGCTCAAAATTCATACAGTTTTCACTTGTCAGAAAAACTTGCAATATTCTGATCCTATAAGACTAAACGCTGACTATGCCAACCTGTTACCAAACCTTCTGGTACCGACAGCCTTTACGACGGTTAACTTGTCCGTAGATAAAGTATCAATTTCTTCAATACACAACATCCAAATGCGGTGTTAAATGCACTTTTAATCAAATCAAATCGGCTGATTTGATCTCAAGCTGTATCTATACGCGGGATCATTGAAACCTTGCCCTTTAATACTGCTATCACAAAACTGTTTATTCGTCTGATACGCTTTACGCCGCTGTCATTTAAATGTATTCTTCATATTATCTGGCTTACAATATTTCTTAACTATGAGAAGCTGAACTTGGAGACTCTGCAAGTTTCTTGTCAGCTGCCACGTAGTTTTGATTCAATATGTATCAGGCTTCGAAACTTCGAACTTCAAGCCTTCTATTTTTTTTTCTTGAGCATATACACAATACAATATATCTCAATATATTGTAATCGCAGGAGAAGTCCAGTCGAGATTAGGCTTAATTTCACGACCCGTAACATTGTAGGTGCAATTAATCAGGAACCAATCGCCCTGCAGACGAGTTTTTCTGCCTCACAAATGCAGGAACTCTTATAGCCAAAGACGCCCGAGTCAGCACTTTTTTCTCTCGTCTACTCATTTTTTCCGGGCGCTAACTTATTATCCTTCATTTCGGGCCTCTACGGCTTCGTTTTTCGGAGGAATGACAACTACAATTGTAATTGCTCCATAGGAACCGTCCTTTCGATAGCGAATTTTGGCCAAACTTTGGCAGTTGCCATAGAAAAACTATGATCCATTCAACTAAAGTGTTGATTGTTCCTTGCCCTTGGAAAACTATTCTAACCTAAACTTTGGTGAAACTTAACGCCTGATTAATGGGGGTGATTGGTGCGAGTTCCCCTATAAAGTTCTTCCATATCGATGGAAATAATTGCTTCCCGGCAATCGCCCGACAACTGGATGCCTGATTGCCCTTTGTGCTTCAAATCATGTACATTATTTCGTCTTATTAGTATTGCAAAAAATGCATCCTCATTAATTGCGCTTTACGTAGGCAGTTTGAATTTATTCTAATTGTATTTGGTCGGAAGATTTCGGCGTTGCCATTTCGCCCCAGGCTTCATTTAAGCGCTCAATTGCAAGCAGCGCCTAAGGTACACGCATCCAACCACCGGTCGTTGCGAACTTACTTTTATATCCCCATCTAGTACGTCAATTGTGAACATGAATGAACTATATACTAGTTCAACCGCCAATTATGAACGCTTGCGGTTGTCAGCTGTCGGGCTAATCTAGCAGTATTGTTAGAACTAACGCCAGTTCCTCTCACTTCATGGAAAGCGTTGAACTGGCGGAAATTGTTCATACATTTTGATGGCGAAGGTATGATGAACGCTCTAATTCACCTGTCTGAATTAATTAATTGAGAACTCGTAATGCGTGCCATATGTGAGCCGACGAATAGTTCTGCTCTGGTTGCCCTTGGGTTCTGCAGTACATGGCTCTTGCATAGGTCTTTAAATTTAACGTGAGACGTTTAAGTTATTAATAACTTAATACATATTTTAGGCTTTACCTCGTACGATTCCACTTAAGCAGTCGATTATTTTATTTCCATCAATTAGCTTGAGATGTTGAATTTCTTGCATTCGACGTTCACTACTTTCTTGACTCTTTTCCGCCCTCAATAATGCCTCTTCTCTTCTCCACCCTCGCCTATTCTCTGCTCTTCTAGTATTGAAGTATTCCCGTACACCAATACTTGAATGTGCCCGCATTACTGTCACCAATAACGCATCTTCTTATTATCCTCTCTTTTCAGTGATCAGTATTCCCATACACCAATACTTGAATGTGCCCGCATTACTGTCACCAATAACGCTTCTTATTATTGACGTCACAGCTGACGGTGCCGCTGGAGGCGCGTACGTCTCAGGGCAGCGCAGAAGCGACGTTGTACGTCACCGTCGAAGACGTCAACGAGTTTCCGCCGCGTTTTGCCAACGACGTTTATCAGACGCAGATTACTGAGGAAGACGACAGACACCTGCCTAAGCCGGTCATACAGGTGCGTCCTGCTGATATATGAACATTATTTATATTGTGATGTTGTTGTCAAGACTCGTGTAGTCATTGTGAGTTGTCATAGTGCTTCAAATTTTGTGTTCAATTTCCACTATTTCAACAAAATAGTCCTATTAGGTCCTTGATCCCTAAAATAGGTAGCTGAAAGTAGGAACAAAGTCTAAAATGCTGCTAATAATTATAATTGTAATAAAAAAATAAGAAATTTCTCTAGCAACGAAAAGTCAGAAGGAAGTAGGTTCGGTTGTTACCGTGCCGAAATATTGTGTGTTTTGTTGCCCAGGGCCTATACTTTCAAAAAAAGTTAAGAGATCGTAAGTTCATCCGCCAATCATTGACGGCCTTTCAATCCAAATCCACCAATCACTGACAAGAAAATAGAGCTTAACTAATTACGTTCACTTAGCGCGTTTTGAAAGTATGGCCCCAGGGATACAGACATCTGAAGATTGCCTTCAACATGGCTAGGTTATACGACAGGTGGAAGCCGCATCGGGCATCTGTGAAGCATGAGAATGGCAGTTGTTCTGAAATTCAAAACAAATCAGAGTTAAGTAGAAGGAATAAATATCGAACAAAGATTTTCTTTCAGAATCTAGGCAAGCATTGTGAAAATGAGACACTGATTTCGAATTGTAAGTTCGGCAAAACAATTCATTACAAAAAATGTTTCTGAAATTTAACCCTTCACCTTAATTAGTCAGTGTAGGGTTTAAAAAAAATCATAGCCAAAGTGATCTCGCGCTTAAAGAAGAATGTTCAAAAAGCGTTAATTATTAAAACTTTTGTTTACTAACAACACATGATTTGTTCTGCCAAATGTTTTTGAACACGCCGTTTTACTTCTCTCCGGAATGCTATATTGCGTATGCTTAAAAATTATCATACACGAAAATTCGGAACAATAACATTGTGCTGTGATTGTTTATATTATATCAGGGTGGTTTTGTGTGGACTCCTTTGAATTCTTTAAAGTTCGATTATTGCTAGTTTTTGATGAAAAAATAAACGCTGTATCCATCAACGCGCTCGTAGACGCGAGCTCGTAATCTCCAGGGATTCTTCGGCTGTCGTCTTCATTGCACTTAGGATATCCGTCCGTATTTTTTGGCTGCACTCGAAACGCTGCCGTACTCGGTTCTTAGCTTTGGCTGACTCAAGTCTGACTTCTGTCGTGTAAACTTAATCAAGTTTATATGCTTCGGCCAATATTTTATAAGATAAGTTTCCTATTGGTTTTTATTGATTGACATTCT
Source organism: Hyalella azteca (assembly GCF_000764305.2). Taxonomy (NCBI): domain Eukaryota; kingdom Metazoa; phylum Arthropoda; class Malacostraca; order Amphipoda; family Hyalellidae; genus Hyalella; species Hyalella azteca. The sequence continues at coordinate 382,755 of NW_025939994.1, forward strand.
GCTGACATTCTATGTTTTTTAACATTTTTTTGCACTCGACCCGTCATTTCAAAGAAGATTTCTGTTGGTACCTCTTTTTCCCTTGGACGAGCCTCACCATTCTTTATTTTATACACTTACTGTGTTAAGAAATTGAGTTCAATTTAATAACCTAATTTTTTAATAAGCTTGCATTTGTTTGTTAATGGCCGACCTCAGTGTCATCCGTATGCGGACTCCAATATTTGATGAATTAACATTTTCCACTCGCAAGATTACTTCATTCAACAAAATCCAATTGCATAAAAGCCTGAAATGTCGCAGACTCGCAGAATACGTCGCAATTCCTGCTTGACTCCATCCAAGATATGGGCGTGCTGTTGGATCATTTTTCGTATATGGAAGCTGCAGGAACACACGGATTCAGGAAACTCGAACATAATGAGGCTATGAATTTTATATGCAGTGTAAACTCCGGCGCCGTTGACCGTGTCGTTCCGATACATCCTCGCTAGTCTCTTAGTTGGAGAAGGTTGCGGAGAAACATGCTTACCTATTTGTTCACAGGTTAACTTAGGTGAAATTATATCAAGGTTTAAGTTATAAAAGAATTAGGTTAGTAGCTATGGGTAAACTCGACCATGTAAAAATACTTTGATTGTTTTATAATTCAATTCTAGAAGCAACTAAATACCATGTTTCTGAATGAGGTCCTCTGGTGCATGGTTCTTTCCACTGACTTAATAATTTTTATCATTATCATTATAATACTCGTACATTTTTTAAGCCGGCTCACATGAAGTATTGTAATATTTTAATTCATTGAAGTACTCACTACTCAGTGTCTTACCATCTTGAACTTCATCTAATCAAGGTCTACAATCAAAGAATTTCTCTCCAACATTTTTTCTTCGCATGGGAATTCGATTCATGTTTGAGGTTTTCATTAGCTTCTAAGCGATGTTTGAGGTTAATTTTTTTTCATTCTGCTAATGATACGCCGGTAGCTGGAAACTTCTGTCCAGTTCACTCCTCTCACTATGTCAAGTCCTGATGAATTATTTTCCTACTTAACACACTCGTATTACCTTTTATTACGACGTGACACAGATTTAAGGGAACATTGCTCATTCATTGCCTCCTGTGCTGATATCAAATTTAAGGCAGCGAAAAATTTAAGTTAGATTTTGTGTTGTTCGTTAGCAAAATATTTTTCCGATATCGCTAATTTAGTACGGATTGCATGCCCATTTTGTAGTGTCAGAGGAGAGAGCGTTAAAAATGGTGGAAAAGTAATATGATGCAGACCAAAGTATTTTCGGCGCAATGTCAGTTTCGTGCTTGATTTTATTTCAAGATGGAATACATGATTGATCCACGGATGATCGTCGAAACATTACAATAGCGTTAGTGACATATTTCTGAGAACCCTATGCTAATTATGTGACAATTTTAATTTCTTTTCTCGAGAGCTCAAGATATTTCTTTGTGGAGCTCCAGATATTTCTGCGTTCTGGCAGGACCAATGAAATATAGTATGCCTCGCACGCTGGATTACAGCCTTCAATGCGCTGTGTATTGTGTCGTAATTTGTGTCGCTGTCGGCGATGAGCCTGAAAAACCGTACGCACGGAACATTCCTGAGTGCAAAACGTTCAACTCAGAACCGCCCCCCGCCGTCGCCCCGCCCTCGGTCTCCAAGAGCAAACACTGGACGCGTCGCCGGGCTGCCTTCTCCGTTGATCCCGAGTCCGGCACCATCTACGTGCTTAAGGTGAGCAGAACGGCAAACTGGTAAGTACTTCCGTTACGGTCCAATACTTTTCTTCAGTATTTCACGGAGTCATTCCACTAGGTACGGCACCATCTACGTGCTTAAGATGAGTGGAACAATTAACTGGTAAATACTTCCGTTACGGTCCAATACTTTCTTCAGTACTAGACCGAGTCACTGCACTACGTACGGCACCATATATGTACATGAAAAATAAATGCATTCCCATGTATTTTGAATTACTCGATTGACTCCGAACCGTAAGTACAATCCAACATCGCCTGGAAAATTGAAAGGAGCGTCCTTGCATTAAAAGATTCATAGGATTTAATGGTCATCTATTTCTCTTGCTTGCTGTCTCATTTTTCAAGTTGGCTGCATGTCCAATAAGAGTTTGTCCTGCTCGCACTCGAAACGCTCGTTAATCTTATTCGCGTTTGCCAGGATTCGAGTTCTATCGCTGACCACATTCGTTTTGTTGTCGATATTATTTACTTTATTCTATAAACTCGAGTGAATAGCATTCCCCCATCATCTCTGACCCCCTCCTCCCCCCGGGAATAGACATGCAGTATCCGCGCTTGTAGCGCCGCCAACGTTACTGGTGAAGTAATTGATCATGTTTCTGACGCTCCATGGACGCGGGAATTGCGTGTGGCGGCCATATTAATTTGTGGCTTTACGAGGTCCTCATGAGAGCGCCGGGTGGGATGACGTGGAATTGGTTAACACAAATGATGGCTTCGTCAATGGGAGGTTCCGTTGACATACAATTAGTCATTTTGAATTTTCGATTCTTATGCAGTTAGTTGTCATGACATTAGGCCTTATTATAGGAAATAAGAGTTCAAATATTCGTCTTAAATTGGGTGTTGCAATGAATTTGTTAACAATGCAGTTATAAAAAGCATTTATTTGCCTCAAAATCATACATTCTCGTTGGTTTTACATCTCAGAATTGATTATTCGAAGCAAGTTATTCATTTTTGCTGTTAATTGTTAGTTTCTATTTTGACTGCAGTTGCTCACTCACTCTGCGCTGACCTCGCCCGCCAAAAGCGATGTCTTAGCGAGTTTCTATTCAGATAAAAGCAGTAACTCCTCTGAATGTAATTAAATCGTCAATGCTGGGGGCGAGATCCCGATTAAATTTAATTTCTATAAATATCGCAATTAATTCACAATTTCACATCTCACGCGAGCTCATGGCCATGTGAACGTGATCGCAATGAAAACATTCGCTACTGTCGAGGTAAACTTGGAGAAAGTTATATGAGGCTCCCAGTTATGTGCTCTGTTATTCATTCTTATTCGCGTGTGGTGCAAAGTTATAAGTAAATTCTCAGTTATAATTTGTTAATGTTATTTGTTGCACTGGCTTATGACATAAAACCCTACAGTGGGTATCAACTACAGAATTTAAAATGTATAGTTGCTGTTTAATAACCAAAACCGATAACGAAATATTCCTCCGAAAGGCGTCTGTTTTTTTTCATATCCTAATATCCGTCTCATTTTCAAAGAAGAAGGCTACTAATTTCTTATTGACGATCTCATACGAAGTAATGAACGTCGTCTTAAGAAGATCCTATTTTATTCCTACAAAGCTCTCTCGCTGATACCGACTGTCTTGACGTATTTATTGAATTAGCTGCCTTTTGTAAGACTTTCAGTGTCGCTTTTCTCTTAGATGTCCAGAGGTCTTGTTTTTATCACCGATGTTGTTTTTTTTATCGTCGCAGGAATCGATACAGCGGAAAAAACTCTCTCTGAAGTTGGATAGTTTCATACCTGTACATTTTTATCCTTTTCACTCCTCTCCAGCAATTTATTCCCAGCTGTTTCATTTTGGTGTTTCAATAGAAAGGAATCTCGTGCATCTCATCTCAATCCTTTATGACGTCTGAAAAGGAAGTTCTTTACTTTCGAAATCTTTTTAATGTTAGCCTTAAGACTCTTGAGCTCAATTCTAGTTTGCTTTGCAATGGAAACGGTCGTGTTTACAAAGTAATTGAAGTTGCGATCACTTTTGGCAACTGCAACAATGTTGGGAAATTTTACATCCTTTCTGGCTTGAGTGACCAGAAGTTAATATGTACAACATTTGAACATGGTTAGGATAGTTTATTACAGATATTCAGGCATAAATTAGTTCCGTTCCAATTAAAAGCTGGATTTTACGCTCAATTCAAATTCAGAGGAACAGTCGTCGTGGAATTTTTTACTTTGCTGGAAGAATCAAAGTTATGAACTTCTGTTTTTTGGATTTCACATCACTTTTTTTACTTGAAAATTTTGCACGCCTATTCGAACGTTTCTGTCGCACAATTGGTAAATTTTAACCTAGATAATGACCCATGATTCATCTAAAATTTATTTATAAATTTTGTTCGCGTGATAAATTTAACAAAATCTGTGAGTTCACTGAAAAGGCGTGAGAATCTCATTGGGAATTCATCTCAATCGTCATCCGTACCTCTACCGTTGATACATCGTCGGAAATTTGGTCCTGTCCGACGGGAAAAATTCGTCTGTAATTGTAGAACTAACGTAGCCGCAAACTCGGGAGTCCACACAAAGCGAGCTTATCGTAAGTCAGATGTCAATTTTGTTCTTATGGTGAATGTGTTTGTCATACGTAAATAAATCTATAACAATTTTATTGTCTCTCGTAGAGAATCTACTTGTGATATAGAACGACTTGATAAAGTTGAACGGGAAAGTTAGAATGTATTCAGTCTTTGTCGCGTTTTCATAAGTAACTTTATTTTACCCACTCAATGATATGTTCCATTAGGAGGCTGGCACTTTCGTTGGCACTCGAGGCCCTGCTAATTGGGTGTTCTTTATACCTAACGAGTTCTTCATGACTTATAATTAGGTGCTCTTTATACCTGCCGAACGTCACTTCAAAGAAGCTGCTCGTCTTGCCAAGTTTGCTCAAGTGCCATGCGATCTTATAGAAGTTCATCTTCAGCAGCCAACTTCCCCTCCATATAGCTACCCTTGAAAGATAATCAGCTCACTGCATGGGTCGCTCCTTTATTTGGTAGAGCAATTTGTACGAGCTTCATGCTTGCTCTAGACATGGTAATTGTCAAGTCATCACATGCACGTGAATAATTTTGTAGATATTTCCCGCTCTTAGTATGTTTTCTGGGCATTTTTGAGTTCGTTTGAGTAGCTTCATTAATGCAAGCAAGAATTTTTGAAGGCGTATCGCTCGCATTTGACGACATGTTTGATGTTGTTCCAAAGAGGTCAATGTGGTTTCTAATGCCGACGAACATTCCAATTAAGAATGCTTATGCATGCTAATCGATGCCGAGTTTCGTTTCATTGTTATCTGCAAAGCTCTGCGATATTTCTTGAACTATTTCTGTTTAATATTTAGCAGCTATCAAGGCTTAGGTTACCTCTTTGGCTTTGAATGTTATTTGCCCCTTTGATGGTTAAGGTCGGGACTAACATCTATATAGATTGTTGGTTATATTATGGGGTTTGCTCGAGGACTAAGGGTTAAGGTGCTTGCTCGAGGGCTAAGAAGTTCTGAATTATCTTGTTTCTCTCGATTTTCAAACAACAAATTCGATTGATATCATCAAATATTATGTATGTTTTTACTTCATTGTCCATGCGTTCATTTCTTGCCGCACTATTTGCTTGCTCAACAATTGATATAGCGGGCCTCCGCGGATCTTGGATGTCAACACATCGCCAGACGCGCGTTGCCGCGTGCATCCCGACGCTCATCTCGACCAGCCAGGAAGCTGATCCGGCATTTTTTCGGGAAAAACTGGGTCACGATGACCCACACAAGGACTGATAGTGCATCGCTATTTGGACAAAGTCTTATTTCTCTGAGTGCGTTTTACCGAAAGCAATGGGGCGGGGACGCTCAGCCCGGTGTGTTGTCTCGTCGTCCATTTGAGGGGTTATGAGAGGACAGCTGCGTGCGATCTTATTGTGAAATTGTTATTTACGTATTGAAGACTGCTAGATGGTAGCACGAATTTGCGTAATTTGAAAACTTTACTCAATTGTAAATGCTAAAAAATGAATATCAGTTTTCAGGAAATTGCCGTGTCTTGAAACTATCCCGCTCTGGAGATCAAAGGCAGAAAGTAACGACTGTAATATGATTATCTGAGGATTTAATAATTTTGAATCATTCAAAATACCCACAGGTCTATTTTTCATTCCAAACGTATAAAGTTCATTAGGTGGTATTTTCGCGATCAGTGACCGGGCAGTTCCGTTTGCGCCCTGACTGATGGTCCAAAATTCCAATAAAGGTTCCATTATCCCCCGAGGAGGATGATTTAGCGATGTCACTGGCGGACTTTGCCGCTGATCCCGAGAAATCGGGTTCTATTCGCTTATATCCATCTGACCTGACATTCTTTTTGTCCATTCACCTACTCTCCAAGGAATAACTTCTACCTATTACACTAACTGCAGAGTTGTCGTGAGACACGAATGAGGTTTTAGCTTCCACCGAAAGTCCCGCATTGACGTTCGGCATTGCACCGTCAAACCGCTTTGCTCGGCAAGCCTTGCGCCTTGCCGATATAATACTAATGCCGAATTCGACATATTCGCTATGTAGGCTTAAGTGGAGCGTTCAGTCCATTGAATCGCCTGGCTCAAGTGATACATTGCTTGCTGATGAATTTAATTGATATGCTGGAACACAGCGTTCCGTGCGTGGCTTGTCTGGAACGAGACAAGCCACGAACGAGACACGTGTTGATACATCAAATATCTATGTTACATGTACGATGACGGGATTTTTGAATTTTTCTTCTATTCTTATTAATAAAAATCGTTGTCTCTAGCATATTAGATCGAGCTCTCCGTTCTGTATTTTCTTATAAAGCCTTTAAAATGAATTCTCTTGATCTTATCCATCTGAGTTATGTGGCAAGAATACACCAGACGTTTTTTGCTCGCTTTATTTATTTTTTTTTCTGGTGGCACCTCATATTTATTATTTCTACAGTTATTACTATTTTCCTCTTCTTCATTCTGCTTGTCATTTCTGTTACATAATCAATGATTTTGTTCGGAATGATGTCTCTATTATCATGTCGAGCGTTAAAATTTTGAATTTACGATGTAATGATAACTTCATGCGGTGTTCAATGACGTCATCACAAAAGTTTGTCAAGTCCAAGTTTTACATTTACGACTTCATCATAAATCACAAGAGTGTCACAGGCCAGTCGGTCATGTCTACTTCACTAGGGGACTCCATCACAGAGAAGCGAGTCGTAATTCGGCTCTCAGACGCGTCGTAAAGTCGCCTATTTACGACAGGATCATGGTGGCGCATGGCCGGCAATTCTCGCTCTTACTTAAAGCGCTTCCTCGAATTTCCTGCCTAGAAATTTTGTGCGGATGAGAGTCTTATTTTTATTATAATTCTATTTATTTCAGATTGTTATCGTATTTAGTATAATTGCGTTTCACACTCCAATCGTGGAAAAGTGTCCGAAACAGGTTTATATCTTCCATTTTGAATGAAGCAAGTGTTTTTTTTCATGGTACTTGTTTATTTTTCTATTTAGGCTTCCTCTTGATTGGCTCCACTCGTCGACATTAAACCTTGTTACAACTTTCCCCATTTTTGGTTTGGCATTTAAATGCTTCTTCGTGTTTTTGGATACATGGCTAGTTTCAATTTAACAATCAAAGTTAGTTCATTATTCAGTATGACGAACAAGAACAATGCTCTATGTGGCCAGTCATTCCCAGTTCAGTTCGAATTACCGCAAAGACTCAGGCCTAGTCAAAGGCCGTTTTCATAAGCCCTAATAACTGCAAAGACTCAGGCCTATAGTCAAAGGCCGTTTTCATATGCCCTAATAACCACGAAGACTCAGGCCTAGCCAAAGATCGTATAATGTGCCCGAATAACCACAAAGACTCGGGCCTAGTCAATTGCCGTTTCATATTCCCGAATAACCACAAAGACTCAGGCCTATTCAAAGACCGTTTCATATTCCCGAATAACCGCAAAGAGTAAGGCCTAGTCAAAGGCCGTTTTCATATGCCCTAATAACTGCAAAGACTCAGGCCTATTCAAAGACCATTTCATATTCCCGAATAACCGCAAAGATTCAGGCCTAGTCAAAGACCGTTTTCATATGCCTGAATAACGGCAAAATATGCCCCCGTGTCCTACGCCGTTCAGTGCGCTCGAATAACGGTAAAGACTACGGTCGAATCATAGGCCAATTTGCATGCTCAAATAACAGCAGGGACTCTAGCCGAGTCAAAGGCCGTTTAGTATGCCCGAATCATGGCTAAGACTCAGGCCGAGTCATAAGTCGTTTAGTACGCTCGAATAACGCAAAGACTCAGACCGAATCAATGGCCGATCTGTGTAACGGCAAGGACTCAGAGTCAAAGGCCGTTTAGTATGCCCGAATTACGGCTGACTCAGGACGAATGCTAAGCCGTTCAGTACGCTCGAATAACGACAACGACTCAGGCCGAATCTTCAAAGGTCGATCTGTATACTCGCAAATATTCAGGTCGAACCATATGCTGTTCAGGATACTCAAATAAAGGCAAAGACTCAGGCCAACTCAACGGCCGTTCACAATACCTGAATAACGATAAGCTCCATCACTTGATGAATGCCACCTGCCGCCCGAGGCCAGCTGTGCGTCTCGAGATGAATAACTCGGGCACGAAGCCTGCCACTCTTGCCACCAGCTGCTGAAGCTTTATTCATTTCTTGCCCATCGTGACGCCGAGTAATATTTCACGAGAAAGGTCGTTCGCTTATCAGTGGTTCTGGCAGTTTTATCGACGTTGTTATTTACTCTTGTAAATAAATGCGTTTGGTAAGATGCTTTTGTTATAATAAATGCTCGCAAGCTATAAGAATGAATCAAATACAATGAGTTTGTTGATATATCTGCAACAGTATTTATTATAACTGGTGTGAAAGACTTAAGCGGGATTGCGTGTCCGATCTCATATTTTTATTATTAGACATTTTTAATCCAATGGCTTTGTGCTGAAGACGCGAATTATTTCTCGATTTCTGTGAATTAGTTGGTATCAAGTGCTCAACTGTCAAATACATCATTGTTGTTTAAAATTGAACTAATTATAGATGTTTTGTATTAGAGCTGTCAAACGTGTAAGGCCCATGCAGTGCAATTTTTGAGGCTCCCATGATAGTTTGTTACCAAGATATATTTAGAATCTAAATAAATGTATATATTATTGTGAATCACACAATATTCCTATGTATTAAAGTGAGTTAATCTCGTTCAATTGAAGAGATTACTGAAACTGCATCTCTTTTAAGTGAATATATTCGTTATTTTGCGTTGTTTCTTACTCATACAAAATAGACGTAAGTTTTAGTTGCCGGTCGAACCAGTAGTCAAATAATTTATATCTATTATTTTGACCTGAACTGTAGAAATATTGCTAAGTAAATCCTACGTTACCCGCTGATTTATTTGCTTATCGAATGTAGGAATTCGCCTGCTCGGTTGAGGTTTTATGCGTTAAATTTTTCACACCTATCTCACAGAGCAATATATCTAATTTGATTGCTGCCATATTGCTGTTGTTACCGTGCTAGCGGGTGGGACAAACCCGTTGTCCACTTCAGAGTTAAACAGTGGAAGCTATTAATCTTGTGTAGACTTTAAATGAATGAATTTTCTATTAACAGTATATTTAGGGATAGTACAGCAAAACATAAACAAATGAAACAAGTGAAGAGTGTGGCATTGATCAGTGGGCTTACTAGCAGTTCCACTGATAAGGGTTATGAGTACTGTTGGCTGTTCTAGGCCAAAACCTTAGTTTATAGGGAGCACAGGGTAGGACTAAGTGACTTGAGTGACACTGCACGAAAAATAAATGGAACATAAATAACCCTTGTGCTAACTAGTGAATTCACAAGCAAAATAATTCAATATCTTAACCAATGCCAGAATTTAATCTAAAATACTATTTATTATGCATTTAAACCAGTGACCGTCAGCCAAGAAATAATCAATTAAGTCACACAAGAAAATTATTCAAATGATCAGAATAAATTTGGATATAATATACCACAAGTGTAAGGGTATTATGGCCCGCCAGTATATGCGCCCTATTGACAAGCGAGTCGAGCCTTTAACTGTAAGCGGAGGCAATGTAGGCACGGAGGCCGTAAGCCTCCGTCTTGATCTTGCTACTGTGGACCGGAGCGGACAAGCCTGGTCAGGCCGTCTTCCCTCTTAGCCATTCACGATTGTATGTTAACCGCCAATATCAGCTCAGTGTTCTGTAGCCGTCCCCGACATGGGTTTTCCGTCATTAAATTACTTCCTCAAAGCCTCTTCATTAAAACCTGCTCAGTGGGCACTTCCATTTTTTTTATCCTGCCACATATAGCGAATGCCAAAACGAACCGTATATGAAGCCCCTGCTCTGTGAGCACTTACA
>NW_025939995.1:0-564 GCF_000764305.2 Hyalella azteca
AAATCTTCCGTGACGTGTCAAAAAAATACTCTCAGGACTGCCTTGACGTGCTCTGCTACCTTGCCGTGAATCTTGACGCTCTCTTGTCAACGCCTTGACAACCAGCGTGCAGGATGTGGTCAATTAACAAGGCTGTGCTGCTGCTGTGCTGGGGTCTGCTGCTAATGCTGCACTGCAGACAGGTCTACTCACAGGTCAGTAACATTGCTTTAGGATAAGGATTTGATTTAGAAGTTCTTAGACTTTAGGCCTCAAGATCCCCTCAGGTAACAAGTACCTAGAGATCGTTTAAGGATACCAACCCTGGGCCATGCTGGAAGTCGTAGAATCTAGTTTTATGTATCAACAATGCGGATATTATTGTATTTTTCGAATATTAATGTTTTATTTTTTTTGTAGCAGACTCCGATTGCTTTTTGCCTCGCAGGATCCCACCTCAACTTCAACTACGCCAAGCACAACTACTTCAACCACAACTACCCCGACTACAACCACGACTACTCCAACCACAACAACGACCACAACAACTCCAACAACTACTTCAACCACAACATCAACCACAAC
>NW_025939996.1:0-1231 GCF_000764305.2 Hyalella azteca
TTAAAATGCCTAGCAAATTACGGACCAGGCAATAAGTCCAGCAGCTATCTCAATCAATCGTCAGCAATGGAAAGATCGGGTTCCAAAGGCCGGATTCCTTGTGAATCAAGTCATGAAAAGTTCAAGAATCGGCAACAGGCCATGGGCCTATTTCTTCAACGCCGACACTTCTATTCTATTCTATTCTTATATTCTATTCTTTAGTAACGTGATTTTTTTAGTGTTTTTTGACCAAGGATATTGCCACAAAAGAAATTTTGGAGTAATTAAATTGAATTAATTATTGATTCGACAAAAAATGAGGAAATTTAATTTTTGAAACTTCACATTGGAATAAATTAAATTCGTTAAAATAATTTAAATGAATAATTCAATGATCGTAGAACACTAACAAGTGACTATTAAAAATTATTTTCCTACCAGCACAAATTTATATCAAAACGTCAAGTTTTTAACTTCAATAGTACAAAAAAATACTGTCATTATTAAGAAACTTTTTAAGCTTCAATATTGTGAACAATTAAGGAAATAATGTAAATAAAGTTATGACATATTAAAAAAATATCAGCTGTGTTTATGTTGTGGAAAGAACCATTTCTGAATTACGCTGTCACCTTAACAGATAGCAACAAATTAAATCCTTTAAAATAATTTGAATGATTAGTTCAATAATCGCGCAACACTAACAAGTGACTACTTCCAAATTTTTTTTTCTAAAGGCACAAACTTTTTCTAGAGGCACCAAACATCAAGTTTTTAGCTTCAATATTACGAAAAGTTTATTACATTATTAACAAACGATTTGAGCTTCAATATTGCGAAATTTGTGACTCATTAAAGAAATAATACCAGCGGAGAAGAAAAAGAACAGTTTCTGAATTACGCTGCCACTGCACTGCGGCCGCTATTTAGCGCATGAACACAGTCTAGATACTATAGTATCTACCCTAACAAAATTCGGGGACCGTCTAGGCTTCGGCCGAATAGTCACTACACTCGGCGCAAAGTTATTCTGGGTCAGTTGGCCAACTGATCGCAATCAGCGTCTAGTCAGAACCTCCTGGCCGACTTTATGGTCTCCTGAGAGTCTGTCTCTTATACACATCTAGATGTGTATAAGAGACAGCACCAGCATCATGCGGTGCCCCGACGCCTGCACCAGCATCATGCTGTGCCCCGACGCCTGCACCAGCATCATGCGGTGCCCCGACGCCTGCACCAGCATCATGCG
>NW_025939996.1:1688-34468 GCF_000764305.2 Hyalella azteca
GCCTGGAAGTCATATTCGATCCGCGGCCTGGTGGTGCACGGCAGGTGGTGGTCAAGGCCGGAAGAGGACAAAGCCGAGTTGTGCACGGCTGATTGGTGTAGGTCCGGAGAGATCCAAGGCGTTCGATTCAGGGCTTATTGGTGCACAAAATTGGTGGTGCACGGCTGCGCTCCCCGCCTTGGGAGTGGCGCGCCGTTCTTGCGGACTGCAGATGATGTGAGTGTAACATAATCCCCCTATAAAATCTCGCTGCTTATAATAATCGAGTACATTGATGTACTGGATACGCAAATGTATGTTAGCATGTCCTCTATGACTGTAAATGCTTGAGGTTGCATAAAGTGAAATCCTTTATATAATCATACAACCGATAGCTAATAGCATCGTCGGTTAATTATTCGTTCATTTTCCTATGCTCTGGTATATATAGTTGTGGCCAAATGCAAAACTGTTATTGTTTGGTTTACAATCAGTTATTGTCGATAACTTTTTGCACAATTTCTTAGGTTGTGAAGGAAGTATGTTTTTTTCCACGAACATTATCACCCACGATTATGATTTTTCTAAGAATGCTCTTTGTATACAGCGAATTTCAGAAATAGACATGAAAAATAAATCACGTATGAATTCGATTGCCAATTCCTCCTCGTTGCGCAGGAATGGGGGTGCAATTTTTAACGCATTTTCTCATTTATGGAAAAAATCGCTATTGTGCTCGTCATGTCCGTCCGTCCGTGACTTCATGTTTCCGTCGACGAGAAAATGCGTTCTCTGTCACTCACTGCAGGGAGTACTGATTGAGTTATATTTTTTTCACATTGGCAGGCTCGGCCAGAGTTGCCCCGGATACGGGGACGACTTCCACACGTACCGCTCAGTGGCCGCCATAGTCGGGGATCGACCAGACTCTCGTAGCAGTCTGATCAGGGATCGGAATGTTGACCAAAAAGCGGGCTTAGAGAAGTTGATTTACGTGCTCTCCATATAAAGCTTTTGTAACGTTGATGTTTATCGAACTTTTCTAACGGTTGGGTCATATAAAGCTTTTGTAACGTTGATGTATGTCGAACTTTTCTAACGGTTGGTGCATATAAAGCTTTTGTAACGTTGATGTATGTCGAACTTTTCTAACGGTTGGGTCATATAAAGCATTTGTGATGTGGATGTATATTTAACTTTTATAACGGTTGGTTCATATAAAGCTTTTGTAACGTAGATGTTTATCGAACTTTTCTCACTGTTAGTGCTTGTAAAGCTTTTGTAAAGTTGATGTTTAATTGACTTTTCTAATGGTTGTTGTATGTTGTTTTCCGTTTGAGTATATAGCAGTGGAAGAGATCTGCGACGAAAAACGGTTTATTCAGTTGTGAATATTTTTTCTACATTTTATTTTTGTTAGGAAGTGTGAATTAAATTTTTTAGTTCATTATAATAAAAATTTTCCCTGTTATCATCAGTGATATGGTTATGAATTTTTTCTAGAAAATCTTGCTTTGAAAATTCAATTGAATATAAGGCAAATATTTGTCGATCAAAAAACTTCGAAGTTAAGAATTACGATCAAATGATAAATTGATCGTAATTCTTAACTTCGAAGTTAAGAATTACGATCAATTTATCATTTCATAACGGTTGGCCCCAATGCGTTTGCGGGCCCCAATGAGTTTTGCGGGGCCCCAATGAGTTTTGTAATACTTCTAAGATTTTATGCATTTATGTAAGTAAGTGTACACACGTGTTTTTTCGAATCGATTACTTAAATCAAGTTCTGCACATCGAAAATTTGAAAATCTTTGATTAAAATACCTTCATAGGAAATTGAATTTAGCACCCTGGATAAAAGTTCAGGGTATGTTAATTCGATTTTTTTTATATGTTAAGTCTTTTCAACGAATCTTTCTTTTCGTCTAAGTGTCAATACCAGAAAACACTTTGCTTGGATAGATTTTCTAATCAACGTAAACTCTCAAAATCACAATAAAAATGCTCGATGTATGAAAAATGTGCGCAATTTTTGAACTAGTATATGTTGCTATAAATTTTTCACGAATGACATTAAGTTTCGAGTTTATCCTGTACAATCCTGTGCTTTGGCTCTTTAAAAGTTTTTTCTTTTCTTTTTGTTGCGGCGCGAATTAGTCTTCGGGTTTAAATTTTACGCTATTCGAATAATGAATCAAAATGCGCCGGTAGATTATTTATGTTGTTTACTTATTTAGTTCACACTAAAGACCTTCAATAGTCGACTGGACGTGTTCCTGGGCACAATCCTAGATCGATCGCCCCTGCAACACTACCAGAGGAGAGAAGCAAGCAACAGCATCGTGCATCAGGTGGCCCAAACGAGGGCGGATGAACGATAATCAGAGGCGGCGATCCATCGTGGCCTGGGACTGTTACGTCCCAAATAAATATTTAGGATACTAAGGAATGTATTGAGGTTGAAGCAATTCAACAGCAATTAAAGGAGCGAATTAATGGGTAGGATTAAATTGCTTTCGATGAATTTGGCGGGCTGAAGTCTGTACTTCTACCGTCAACTTGATTATGCCCGCTTGCCACCAAAATTTTGGCGTGTTAGCTGGTGATGCACAAGCCACCGTGACCAATAGCGTGAAAGCTGGCGACCCACTCGCCATGAAGTCGTTAGAACGTTTGCCGCTCTTTCAGAAAGATTCAATTTCCTCGGTTTTTTACATTGCGTTCAAAAGTTTAGAAAACTTTCTATAATTGAAAAAATTTGTAGCAGAAGACATTAAACATTTTTATTTAAATTGAGTTGACTGACGGACACGTTCAGTGGAACAATGTAGTGCGGTTAAATGAGTAACACAGTTGATGATATGAGGTAAATAATTGAACACGCAACTTCCGGAAATACATTAACGGGTGTGTTACAAATTGCAACAAATCTAAATTTCTGAATAAATTGTTCTATTTTCAATTGTGGCATATTCTTCGCACACTGTGAACCTTCCTTCCATGAATAAAAAGAAAGTTTTGTATGTCGGGTTCGCGCCGTAATCCGTAAACATCTGGGGCCATACTTTCAAAACTCGCTAAGTGAACGTATAAAGTACTTACGCTCTATTTTCTCGTCAATGATTGGTGGATTTTGCTTGATAGGCCGCCAATGATTGGCTGATGAACTTACGATCTCCTAACTTTTTTTTGAAAGTATAGGCCCTGTTCAACCGACCTGTCTCAGGTGTCAAGACTCTATAAGACACCAACACCATATTCTGTTCAAGTCACTTCCTTACTTGCGAATGACATATCTGCCATGTCTATGGCTATGAATGAAGTATTCGTGACTAGCTCCGACTTTTATAACCTGGAATACAAGCATTTAATTGGTCAAATTGTCATAATCCGCGACATTGATTTTTTTCAATGTTCACAGTCTTTCCATGTAAATTAGATTAATCAATTAACGTAGAGAAGTTGATCTCTATCGGATCTGATTCGATTTACATCACGTGCTGAAAAGCCACATAATCTACTGTATATTGCCAAGTCGATATGCACGGGATTTCATTTATTTTGCGGCCAGATATACGCTGCAAGTAATGCTTTATGTGAGCTGATGACAGCATCTGAACGCGTTCCCGTATTCGAGCATCGATCAGAAGATCGCTCTATTCATTGTTCCCATTCACTCGCTCTTAAAAATCACTCGTGGTTCACATTCATTATTTGTTTCCATTAATTCATTGTTCAAATCCATTCTCATTTTTTATTCATTCATTGTTATAACAGTATTTCATCATTCAGATATATTCATTGTAATCATTCACTGTAAATGAAAATTCTATGACCCACTGAACCACGAAACATTGACTGGGTTTATTGCACCACAAAAACGAACGGCCATATATCTACATTGCACTAATTTCTGGATAAATGCAGAAAGATGGGAAATACTTTCTTGGCTTCGTCGCTGGGCAATGTGGTTCGTTTAGAGCAAATAGCGAAGCTACACTCAGAGAAATTAATTTGACTTTGTCCACATAACGATGCCCATTCTTCCCTTGTGTGGGTTTTACTGACCCAAAGTTTTCCGTAAAAAGGTGCATTCGTGCTGCGATCCGCTTGTGCCCGCTCAAGATATGGGTAGAGATGTCACTATTAGGACAGATGACCCATTGATTTCTTTGAATGTAATCAAGCCCGAACCCTGAGTGTCAAGAGAATTGTTGTCTTCATTTGAAATGCATAGGATTTTTATTGATTTGCTGATAATTTCGAAAGATCACGATAGTTGCGAAAATCCGTAAGTGTGATCAAGTCCGAACCATACGTGTCAATAGCCTAAGTTCCAACGCGGGTAGAATGGGGTATCGTCATTTGAAATTCATTGCTTCGCCATTGATTCGCCTGACTTGCCGGTAATTACGGAAGATTCTTCAGTGCTGGTTAGTGTCCAAGCTGCTTTGGTCCCTGTGAAATACAGCTTGATTTCCCTGTGAAATACAGTATCGAGGCTACAGCCGACATTGCTCTAAAAAAACCTCGTCAAAATTGAAAACTTGTCAACAAGAGGCCTTGAAGCGATCAATTTTTTTGACGAGTTGCGTGAAAATTTTAAAGGTTGTTACATATGTCATGTTTTAGTAAAAAAAACTCATCGACACGGCGTTCACACAGCCTTCTTGAATATCTCACACAGGCAAGACATTTCGAACACGTCAACCACAACAATATCACGAGCTGCTTTGGTCACTGCTGAACTTACGTTTTCGTAGCATATTTCTAGTAGCATGTGCCTAGTAGTATATGTCTAGTAGTATAAATCTCGTATTATCCATCTACTAGTATGTACATGTATACCTCAATTTGAGTTTATTTTCTTGCTGGATAAGCTTGTACTTGCTTGTTTGCTTCTTTACATTGTCCAGAATGAAGCAGATAACGCTTCAAATGCAGGCAGATAGACGGGCTCGTAGCTGTAGTTAATTCTGTCATGTGGTGTTTAAGTTATTCAAATGATAGAGGGATAGTAGAGTGATGATAAGGTGATAGTAGAGTGATGGTAGAGTGATAGTAGAGTGATAGTAGAGTGATGGTTGAATGATAGTAGAGAAATGGTAGGGAGATAGTAGAGTGATAGTTAAGTGATAGTAGAGTGAGGGTAGAGTGTTGATAGAATGACAGTAGAGTGATCGTAGAACAATAGTACATCAAATCAAAATAGAAATAAATAAATAACACATTAATGAGGGGATGTGGCAGAATTCATCAGATCTCATTTTTAAACTGTATTCTTAATTTTTTTCTAGAATATTCATGTTGATTTCATTCATATTACTCATTCATAAAACAAATTATGTAATATGTTACTGGTTATTTTAATTATTTATTCTGGTCGAACTTCCTGAAGAGGAAATCTTTAGCAAGATGAAAATTTCTGAAATATTTTTCCCGGCGATTAATGATCTATTGAATCAATATGATTAATAATTATAGCAAAATATTCACGGCGATGCAGTGATTTTTTTAACGGTCGTTAGCTTTACATTCAAGCAGTGAATTAAGATGACTTGATATAATTTGTGGTCGTTGCAATATAGGTGATGAATGAGGTCATTGCCATAGGGGTGATGGATGATGCCAATGCAATAGAGGTGATGCTTTAGGATCATAAGAATTTAAAATTTATTTAGTCTCCTTGCAATGAAGATATTCCTTCGACATTTAAAGTCAATATACTAAAGAACAACTACTTTTACCGCTCAGTGTCCTGACGACGTCGGTGCTGCGCTATGACAACTCGAGCATGGCTGTGGGGGGCGCTGTGGGGGGCGCTATGGGGGGCGCTGTGCCTGACGCTCGCGGCAGCGCCGGCACGCGGCGCCCACGCGGCTTTGATGGCGCGGTCGCTGGGTGAGTTCTTTCTTATCAATTTATTAGAGGTAAATCGCAAGATTTACTTCTAATTTAATTAGTTTTTGCTAGATTACTACTCATTACCCATGTGTGGGTCATCTTGACCCACTTTGACCAGGAAAGAAGAGCGTGTCAGTGCAACATCCGCTCTTGGTAAATTTGTGTTATGTTTGGAGAATATGATCCATTTATTTTTTTGAAAGCGGCGTGGCATCAATAATCGGCAATATATACGGGCTCTCGGATGAATTTATTTCCGCATACCAGTAGTATATTATGGTGGAAATTATTTAGGATTATAATATTGCTTCATTGAGTAAATCAAAGCGAATGAAAAGGCATTTCATCTCTTTATTTTATCTATTTTATAATCGAAATAGCACTATATATAATGAAAGCATGATGTTAAAGTGCAACGAAAATAATGTTCAGAACTTTTAGTCGACTAAACTTTAATTTTAAATGTTATGTGTCATTGGCAGCCAGAAATTAAAATTTAGTTCCAAAGTTTCACGATAAAAACGACAGCGCTTGCAACAAGCCAACATGTGATGGTCATGTTCTTCTTCATGGTAAATATTCCTTAGCTCGAGATAAACCTACTTTTTTGTTTTTAGCTGACATTTAATCATCAGCTGTTCCCTGGGTTTGTAAGTCTTTATTTTAAGCACAAACTTTACTAATCTTTTTTATTAATATTACGTACAAATGATTTATACTTAAAGATATTCGATACGGGCATAGATTACAGCATTTATATTCACCAAGAATTTAACACGTATTTCTACAGGGACCTTTTTTTCTAGCGACTAATTCTACGGTTCTCCGTGGAAACGGGTTCCCCTAGTTTCCTCTGGAAATAACTGCTACAAAAATTATTAACAGCAACGAGAGCATCAAATAAATTCATCAAATCTTGACTTTTTGCTTCCCTCGCTTGCCCGACGGCAACATGCTTCACGAGTATTTGAGTTACACGTCAGCATTATGCTGCTCTCATCATGTTGCCATCATCATGTTCTCATCATGTTGCCATCATAATATTGGGTGACGTCACGCGCTGCCTCGGCTTCAGCTACGCAGGTGACGTATATTGGGTGACGTCACGCGCTGCCTCGGCTTCAGCTACGCAGGTTTATATTTAAAAAAATTTATTTCTTCAGTATCAGGCTTGAAAAAAATTTGAATTGAATAAAATGTGCGATCATGAATTTTCCAAGATCCAAGATAGACTGCAGTTTGTTCTTACCCTTATTGGAGGTAGCAACAGAGTTGAAGGGGGTGTTAATTTATGGAGACAATGTTGATAAACCATACTTGGTTTGGTTGCTGGTGGTGCGTGCAAGCTGATGAGCTTGACTTGGTTACAGGCGGTGTGTGCCAGCTGATGAGCAACATCACAACCATCGTGGCGGCGTCTGGTTGGGTCTCCTACGCTGTCACTCAACCATTTAACCCAAGTCTTCTGGTGAGCAAATACCCTATATATCGCAGTTTAGATGCGAGCCCGACTCTGCAATAGGGGCCGCCTAGGACTCGGGGAGCGCGTGAATCAGCCGCTCCATGTCCGCTTCGACAACGGGTTTGGAGGACAGCCTTTGGGCGGCTCGCCAGCGATCGGCATGACTAGATTCGGCCAATTATTCTCATAATCTCAGGACGCACTTGTCATACTCTCAGAATGTTTTTGTCATGCTCTCAGTATACACTTGTCATACTCCCGGGACACACTTGTCATACTCTCAGGCGACTACAAAGCTGGAAAGGTGGTTATGAATGACCAGAAACTGATTTCGATCGGGTGGGCAAAATTACCAGAATAACTTTGTGCTGAGTGTAGAGACTCTTGGGGAAAAATCTATGTGGTACCCGAATTTTTCGACTATTACGGTAGAAGCCATGCTTATATAAAATGTAAATAGGACGTCTGCCGGCCAACTGCTAGGCGGAGCTCAATGCTACGTTGGTAGCCGCTGTCGGTAATTGGCAAATGCCGTAAAATCTATAACAGTAACTCCATCAGCACAGCCAATCACTGTACTTTGGCCGCGGCGTATATTTATATCGCAAGGTGTACTCTTGAATGTACGGCATTTAAAGTATAAGTTGACGTCGCAGGTCTTCACAGCTTCATATGTACTCTATATATAACTGTTATGTACTGCGCAATCGGCTTGTGGCAATTGTTCACCAGTGTTATCCGGCAAAACATTATGCGTGGTTCGTACTGTTTTTTTCTCTGCATGGTGTCAAAACTCGGTGACTAGCAGTGCCAAATATTTTGTTATACATACTATAAATAAAATACTTCTACTATATTCCACAAAAAAGTATATAAAATAATTATATGCAACAGGATCCTTGTGCCAGTATCCCGTGTCCAGCCAACAAAGTGTGCGTGCGTTACTCTCCTCCAGCCATGTTGCCGTACCAGCCCCAGGCCACACTCAACTACTCGATGCCAGGCTACGTCTGCTCCAACGCCTCGGCATTCCTCAACCAGCGCAACCAAGGCAAAAGTTAGTTAAGCAATACGCTCGGATTTACGGAAAACTAGCTTGGTTGAAAATTTACTGGGTGACTGCAAGAATATAGGAGCAAAAAAACTTAGTGTCCCCGTCAAGAGAATCTGTATTGGTTTTTATTTTAGATTAAACGCACGCAAATAATGTCATTAATAAATAACACCCACAGCGACATTAACAAACTTAAATTTAACTATTTGCTCTGTAAAATTTGCAGTTTTTACATTACATATCTCATCGCTGCTTGGATAATAAAATTAAGGGGAGCGTCTTGGTCAGAAAAAAAAACTTTTTTATTTACTGAAAAATCTTTGTGAAACTTCGTACACATTCGTAAGAAAATTTTGCTTATGTGAATTTTACGAAAAATGAAAGCAAATTTGAAATGCTTATAACGACAAAAATGGGGCTCCTTTATAAATTTATCCCCTTCTTCAGTTTATGAGCTTCAACATCGAGAGACATGTAATTCAATTAGTAAAAAGCATATCTATGAGTGATCTATCGACTCTATAGAAGCCATTTTTCGCTTTTACTTTATTATATTATATGATTTTTTTCGATTTTCCCCCTCCCTCCTAATTTTTTTAAATATATAAACAATGTATAACCATATAAATATAAAATAAATAGGTATTTACATATATAAATATAAATCGATGACCAGAGAATTCGTTGATTTATATTATCAGTGTGTGGAACTTTTCTTCAGATGACGGTAGATTAAAAGGCAATTTCCAGGAAGTAATTCTTATTTGTTAACGACGTTTCGAATGCAACAAACATTCATTTCCAAGTTAGAAGAAGCATTATACATTGAAATTTTGGTGGAAATAAGTACATAATATAAGTAAATAGGATACGACAGTAAATTTTTGGACCAAAAATTACTCGGAAATTCTTTCAGAGTTCAGCCAAATCCGGTAGTCAGAAAATAGATAGCTGGAGTCTAATCTGTAGAGATGAGGGGTTGAGCTGTCGCCGGTCGGTTGTTGTCGGGCCACTGCTTGATCACGATGCTGGTGAGTACCTTCAGCACAATGCGAGTGACGGTCTGGTTGTAAGCTTGTCTCGCGTGGTTCACCTGCCCTCCAGTTTGAAGGTAGCTAACGAGACAGCGGCTCAGTTTCTTGATTGTTAGTCCAATTTGTCCGATGTTGTCTAAAACATGAAGAAGTCTACAACTTTCTTTGAAGCAAAAGTTATAGACTACACGGGTATTTCGGATAACTCCCGCGTTTTTGCAGGGGCATTTGTTGCGTTTAGTTTGGAATTTGATATTGTTGTCTAGAGTGTCACAAAGCCTGTTGAATTCATCGTCGATTTTAAGATGAACTTGCTTGTTAATAATGCTTTGAGAATATACTGAGCAATGGCCATTGCATAGAAGTGGGTGTGCGAGAACCATTAACTCGGCGGATTAGCGTCGTCTAGACCTATCGCATTTTAGGAATTCATTCACCTTGCAGCCGTCTTAGACAGATCAACTATCATCTTGTCAGTAGTCTCGCAATTTTGTTCCGTTGATCAGCCCTTGAAAACCAACGTAAGTTAAGTTTAGTTGCTAAACCTTTTGAATCATGTACCTATTGTTCAGTATTTTCATGTACGTTTAGATTTGCTTTATGTTCTTGATTAGTCTTTGTCATAATTTTCATTGAGCCAGTCTATTGTTTTCGTTATTGTATTTTGTTCTCTTGCTCTCTGGGCAGGTCCACGGATTTAAGTAAATTCCACCAGCTACAAACGCTGAACGTTTTTTACCCCAAGCCAAAGTGGCGTTTACAATGCCTCGGCATTGACAGTGGGAGTTCTGCGAGAGACTGTTGTAATCTGTAAATTTTGCCCCAAAGAAGGTTGCAGAACTCTTCATTATTTGGATTGCATTCGGGTGATTGCAGTAGCAACTACGACATTAGACAGCCGTTTCTCCTGCCACCAGAGACAAGCTCAAAACCAGACAAGGTCTCAAAGTATTACAATCGAGCAGCATCATCTCAAAAACGTCGATGAATTCAACTGCCTCCGTGACACCCTTGGCAACAAAGTCAAACCCCGTAC
The DNA here is from genome assembly GCF_000764305.2 of Hyalella azteca. Lineage (NCBI taxonomy): Eukaryota > Metazoa > Arthropoda > Malacostraca > Amphipoda > Hyalellidae > Hyalella > Hyalella azteca. Next base: position 12,161 of record NW_025939996.1, read on the forward strand.
TGTACCGAACAACGGCTCCTGCAAAAAAGCGGGAGTTCTCCAAGCGGCCGGTGTATTCTATAAATTTTACTTCAAAGAAGGTTGTAGACTTCTTAACGTTATGGATTACATTGGAGTTATTGGAGTGACAACTGCGACATTGAACTGCCGTTTCTCCTACCACCAGAGACAAGCTCACTACCGTACCAGGTCTCAGAGCATTATTAACAAGCAAATTCATCTTAAAATCGACGATGAATTCAACAGGCTTTGTGACACTCTTGACAACAATTATATTGTGCCTGGGTGTGGCCAGCGGCGAGCGGCGAGAAGCTATGGCCAGCGTCGAGAAGCAAGCAACAGCCTCGTGCATCAGGTGGCCCAAAAACGTAATAAAGGCACCTGCAAAAACGCGGGAGTTATCCGAAATACCGATGTAGTCTATAACTTTTGCTTCAAAGAAGGTTGTAGACTTCTTCATGTTTTAGACAACATCGGACAAATTGGACTAACAATCAAGACACTGAACCGCTGTCTCGTTAGCTACCTTCAAACTGGAGGGCAGGTGAACCACGCGAGACAAGCTTACAACCAGACCGTCACTCGCATTGTGCTGAAGGTACTCACCAGCATCGTGATCAAGCTGTGGCCCGACAACAACCGACCGGCGACAGCTCAACCCCTCATCTCTGCAGATTGGACTCCAGCTATCTATTTCCTGACCACCGGATTTGTCTGAACTCTGAAAGAATTTTCCGTGTAATTTTTGGTCCAAAATTTTACTGTCGTATCCTATTTACTTATATTATGTACTTATTTCCGCCAAAATTTCAATGTATAATGCTTTTTCTAACTTGAAAATGACTGTTTGTTGCATTCGAAACGTCGTTAACAAATAAGAATTACTTCCTGAAACTTGCCTTTTTATCTACCGTCATCTGAAGAAAAGTTCCACTCCCTGATAATATAAATCAACGAATTCTCTGGTCATCGATCGCACGTGTATAAACAAGTAAATCCTGCCATCTAATATTAATAAATATAAATCATGTACAAATCAGAAAAAAACTTCTAATATCCTTAGATATTGTTCCTACGAATTGTATGATATATTTCTCAATGCTGTAGCTTTCAAATCATTGGAAGAGAAAGATTTTTAAGACGGCGTATTTTAGAAATTTAAATTGTTCAGGAGAGCAAAATAAATAAAATTGTGAACAAATAAAAAAGTTCTAAAATTTTATTGATACTGTGGCTCCCGCTTTCCAGTGTCAGTTATTCATATTGAGGATACCATAAAGGTTCCGTAGACTTACTCATGTCCAGTTTTACGCGAATAATAAGCTAGAAAAGTGATTTTTCTGATACATTTTTATATTAAATGGTCATTCTATATAAGTTTATGTATTTACGCTAACTTTTTGCTTATGTATTTACAATTTTTTTAGCTCATTTACAATTTTCTCAGCTCAACAATATTCATTGTTGAGCTGAGATAATGCAGAATTTCATACAAGATGTTTGTATTGTCGTGTACCAGGCTGCAAGTTTGTCATCTACTACAACATGGACTTGAAATGGCACGACCTGGCTATTGAGTACCTGCCCATCTCAGAGGCCTTCAGCCGCTGCTCTGACTACAACTGCTTGGCGATGGTGGCTGTCTTCTATGGTGAGCTTCTGCACATAAACGCTGTCTTCTCTGATGAGCTATATATACTGCACATAAACGCTGTCTTCTATGGTGAGCTTCTGCACATAAACGCTGTCTTCTCTGATGAGCTATATATACCGCACATAAACGCTGTCTTCTCTGATGAGCTATATATACTGCACATAAACGCTGTCTTCTCTGATGAGCTATATATACTGCACATAAACGCTGTCTTCTCTGATGAGCTATATATACTGCACATAAACGCTGTCTTCTCTGGTGTGCTTCTGCACATAAACGCTGTCTTCTCTGGTGAGCTTCTGCACATAAACGCTGTCTTCTCTGGTAATCTTCTGCACATAAACGCTGTCTTCTCTGGTGAGCTTCTGCACATAAACGCTGTCTTATCTAAATTCAAAATTCATGGCAAGGTTTTGTACTGATGCCTAAATTAGCAATTATTACCCAAATAAATACGATTTAATTTACAACTCATGTTGTAAAAAATGACGAATAGAACGAATAAAAATATTCTTCTATTGAAGTCTTTTAAAATTTCTAGCCGTTCGTATACGATCCACGGATCATCAGTAATGCTGCTTCAACAATCGAAAAATAACAGACTATTTATACCACGTAAAAATATATCAGTCGAGATCTGCGCCAAATTTCACACTGCATTGTAACAGAGGGGTAAAAATTTTGATTTTGGGAAGTCCTTCCATGAAATTATTCAGAGTTCCATAGAAACAGCACTATGCAGATTGTTCCGATTATTTTTTCTGTCATGGTGAGCTTGAACACTTGAATTATGCTGGAAATTTGTTGTCTTATATTTTATGATTACTTATTTAATGCATTGTACGTCTGTCCAGGTGTCAGGGAGCCAGTTGTTTGCACTGTACGTCTGTCTAGGTCTCCTGAAGGCAGTTGTTTGCACTGTACATCTTTCTAGGTGTCTTGAAGGCAGTTATTTGCTCTTTACTTCAGCCTAGGTGCCATGGAGGCAGTTATTTGCACTGGACGTCAGTCAAGGTGCCATGGAAGCACTTATTTGCACTGTACGTCAGTCAAGGTGTTGTGTTCCAGCTAGCGGACCACCAAAGATAATCTTCAAGTCCGCGGCTCCACTGGTAGGAACTGGGGGCAGCCCCAACGCCGGACCTGTGGTCAGCTGGTTCCCGGAGTGTGCCTGAACCATCGACCCTCACTGAACCATCATCACATGGGGGTACCAAAGCAAGCATACCCAGTACCAAGTACCCTCGAAGCTTCTTATACTACGCTCCGTGGACATGAACCAAGCTTCTTTTGCTCTGCTTGTCGTACCCTGCGTTCTTCTAAAACTTGTTGGAAGGGTAACTGAATTTGAGAATCTTGACAATATATCCGCATTTGTAGAATTTCATAATTCCTTTTTTTTCGACTAAATTTTGAGTTTTCAAGTGATAAAGTATTAGGATACTCTGTGAAAAAGACGCTATTCGTCAAAAAAATGCGTCAGCCGTCAAAAATACCGACTTGTAAATCAAATTAAATCAGAGCCCAATAATCGCGAAAATAAAGAACAGCATTTGAAGAAGTTCTTACACCAGCTGAATAACTCAACAAACTCACGTTTTATATCAGTCAATGAGCGAAATTGAGCGGCGTTATTTGAAACCGCTTCAATGGCGTCGAATTCCGATTATATCGAGTTCCTGCACGGTCGACGTCTGGGCTCTGCTGAGTGCAGATATTATAAAATTATCAGATTTTAACTGTTTCTGATGGTCAAAATGACAGCATCATAGGCTCATTTGGGCAAGGAGAAATTGCCATTAAATTAGATGTGCTTTAAAAATTGCATAGCTTTGCAGAACTTAATGTATTTATGATTTAATAAAGCGTTGCTTCTTTGAAATCTAATATAAGAATAATGCTAAACATATTTATTTATTGAGCTCTTCCGGGTTTTGAGGATGCCGTAGCAGCGTCCCTTAGAACATAGTTTCGCCTAAGGGGCAAAATTCTTTCTACGTTCTTTAGCAAACCATCAACAAAATCAGTGTTATCTTCTTGAATACATAGCGTATATTCGAGAAGATAACAGTCATAACACATACATTTAGGAAGTGAGCCTCCTCCCTGCCATCAAGCTCTCTGCTTTGCAGTTTATTCCAAGAAAAATTAAGTCTAATGTTCAATCGCCAGATAAATCGCCTTTAAAAATTGGCAGTGTTCGATCAGTTTGCCCTGTAGCTCCCATATAAGATAATATGCTTGAATTTAACTATGTTTCGTTAAAAAGTGCGAAAACAATTAGCAATATTTACAATAGTTCAGAAGCTTTATTCGAACAAAATATTAACTCACTAAACTTTTCTGAAGAATAAAACTATTACAACTTGAAGTTGTTCGGAACGAACTATTCGTCTACGTAAATAGGAACAGGGTCTACACTGATGAACCGGAGGCCGTTCAATCACATAATGTCTATATATAGGAAGAGAAGAAGAAGAAGCTAATACTTTAAACGAAGAAGTTTTCAACGTGCGTGTTCTATCGTAATGGAGGTAAAATGTAAAGTTGCTTGTACACGGGGATAGTGCAGACGGCTAGTAAATCTGGCCAGTGTCGGTCGCTTGGTGACTATCCGGCTAGTAAGCCTGTACACACGAGGAGAGTATAAGGTGCCGCTATCTTCTCGTTCGCGCCCGCCAGTGCGTCATTAGAAGCCGTCGAGTGAGGTCTGTGAAGATGGATAGTGCGATCACCTTTATCAACTCTATTCTGTTTGACGTTTTTATACTCTTTGTTCTAGCCTTTAAAAATGCAACGTCGGGAACAGCTAAACCCTGACTAATAAAATTTTCCAGGTTCAAAATACTCGTTTCTCTCTTCATTTTGTTGTAGTAACCGTCATGGCAAACATTCCACTTTAATTCATATTTTTGAATATTTCAATGAATAATTGAATATCGTCTGGAATCCACTTTGTTGGATTCCTCTTAGAAACATTATCAGAATAAAACTATTACAACTTGAAGTTGTTCGGAAAGAACTATTCGTCTACGTAAATAAGAACAGGATCTACACTGATGAACCGGAGGCCGTTCAAAATATTGTATTTCAATCACATAATGTCCATAGGAAGAGAAGACGAAGCTAATTTGCTTTCAGCGAAGAAGAAGTTTTCAACGTGCATGTTCTATCGTAATGGAGGTAGAGTGTAAGCAAAGGTTTTCGAGTGACCGCGCATGTTTCCGGAAATACGAGTGGCAGAAGATGATGCTGACAAGAAAAATGACTTATCACGTCGATAATTAGAATGTGTTCTGAAATTCAAAATACAGGGAAAGGCTACCTCTCGAAAAGAATTACAATATCAGTAATTTAGTTCAGAGCCAAGCAGTACATGATGCCCAAATGTAACGGAAATGAGTATGGGGAAATTATTTCGGTTAACAAACGTTTCAGGTAACTTCCAACTTTATATTTTCTAACCGATGTTATCCGGCCTATGATGAAGCAAATTGTAGACGAAAATCGCCCGATTTAGGCGCTGTCATTGACAATGTGCTGGCATGAGAGCGGCATTTCCACTCATTGTGCAAACTTGCTCTCGCGCTTGAATAGGTAAAAACTCCTTAAATAAATTTAAATTATGATAGATCAAGCAATGCAAGAAGTGGTTTGCGTTATCCATTTAAGTGTACTATATATAACCTATGTATAACCTTTTATATTATTGTGTGAGTCACAAGTGTATCTATAACCGATATGATGTACCTTGTATTGTTATCGTATTCCTTAGAAGAGTTCCTATACCGCATATTAAGCACCGTTCTTATGTTTCAATCAATTTATAAGTTTAACAATAATCTCTTATATCAGGGAATTGCTTCAGCCAAAGACTCATTTTGTCAAATCAAATAGTCCTGTAAGAATTTGTACTACCTTTCAATCTTAGATGAATTATTGAATGTTGACGCCTCGTAAATAACCAGTCGCTCGCAGACAATCAATAAATCCAATTAGTAAATTGACATATTTGGGTTTAACAATGTTTAACAGCAGCCGCTCCTGCTGTGAATTAATGCCACAGTTTGCTGGAGGCGACGTAAATAATGAATAGACGGATACATCATTTGATGACGTTGTGCTGTAAGATTAAATAATTGTTCAGGTAATTGTTCCTGAGACCATCAATAGAAATGGAATAAACAGTAGAAAAGCTTCAGTTTTCTTCACCAAGATTTGATCGCGAATATTAAAAGTTTAATAACGCGTGCCAAATGCGGTAGCTGTCTTGTACGTGTCTGTGTTTCTGTACAGTAATTTTGAGGGGAAAGCATCATCAGAGGGGAAACGTGTCGGGTTTCTCGACCCACTTCACATCATCCCACTATTCGAACCTCATCCTCTATTCATCCCACCTTCTACGCCTCACATAACCCCTCACATCTCATCACACCTCATCTTCTCTTCATGCATGCCACCCTCTACACCTCAAATCACCCCTCACATCTCATCTTCTCTTCATGCCACCTTCTACACCTCACATCATCCCTCACACCTCATCACACTTCATTTGCCCAGCATTCCCCTACGCTGCAACTCACATCATCCCTCATATCTCATCACACCTCATCTTCTCTTCATACCACTTTCTACACCTCAAATCACCCCTCACACCTCATTTTCTTCACCAAGATTTGATCGCGAATATTAAAAGTTTAATAACGCGTGCCAAATGCGGTAGCTGTCTTGTACGTGTCTGTGTTTCTGTACAGTTTTTTTGAGGGGAAAGCATCATCAGAGGGGAAACGTGTCGTGTTTCTCGACCCACTTCACATCATCCCACTATTCGAACCTCATCCTCTCTTCATGCCACCTTCTACACCTCACATCATCCCTCACCCCTCACACGTCCGCTTTTCGTCCTGCCCCTCGCACCGTCAGGCCCAGCTCCACCCTGTCTCTCGGCACCGCAAGCCCCACACATAAAGACCGCTTACCAAGAGCAGACAATGCAAGTCCTCAACTCTGACCCAGTCCAAAGACAGATTTGAAGACGTTCGCACAGTTTCGTTCTCTAGACAGCACTTGTTGCTGTTCAGTACGTAGTACTTCATCATCTAGTCAGTGTTTCGATGCCGCTTTCCCCTCGTTATATGCAACTTTATAGCGCCACGATAAGCATGTTATCCTTCCACGCAGGTAGATAACATTGCAATAAAGGGTCATATTGATACAGATATGATATTTTCAGTTTTACATTAAACCACAATAATCAATATGTTAAACTAAGTGGTAAGTTACACTCTATTTGAGGACCAATTGTCTATAGAGTCCAGGGGTCTCCAAACTACGGTCCGCTGGCCGGATCCGGCCCGCGGCCAGGTTCCATCCGGCCCGCCGAGGATATCTCGCGTTTCAACATAATGTGTACAAAAATCGAGCATGGCGTTTATTTCTGTTTACGCATGAAATAAAATCAGTTAATGGGCCTGATCGGCTCGCTAAGCTTTTAGAAAGCTTGCTCAATTGGCCATCGGTGGAAATAGTTTGGAGGCCCCTGCGTCTAGAGGACGGTTATAATAAGCTCATGCCCAGTGAAATAGGCGGAATCACATCAATGATGAATCAATTAAAGTAATAACAGCTAAAAAATAATTAAAACAAAGGCTCATCATAGCCAAGAATAGTCTTTTATATCCTATTTCCATCACTTAACTACTGCTCGATTTACCATCGTTCAACGATAATCTTAAGTGAAGGCTGTATGCCTGTATAACAGTATAGTAACAATCAAGCGTCAAAAGGCTGTGCCATAGAATGCTTCATCGGCTAAACACTATGAAACTTCGTTTTTTTACCTCAGCGAAAACTCAAGCAAAATTTCCGTGCCAATGGATTATTTCTATGATCATTTCATGAAGTCAAACTTGACATACTCTTGCCTTGCCAAAAGTTGATTTCAGTCAACACCAATGAGCCAAAAGTTGCTGAGTTTTTATGGTGTTGGCTGAAATCACGATTAGGTACGAATTCTCTGCACATAATATCTGGATTATGGACGAAACTGGAACGAAGTTTTTCTCTGATCAACTAAATATATTTTTCCTAGTCAAGCATATATTTTTTCATCTCAAGAACGAATTTTTTACCGCTAGGATATATTTTTCAAGTCAAGTATATACATTTTTATGTCAATGAAATATTTTTCTTCGCGTCAGTGATAGATTTTTTAAGCCAAAAGTATTTTTTCAAGCTTAGGATATTATTTTTTGAGTTGTTAATAAATGAATGAATGTCATATTTTTATTACATTTTTCTTATTTTTAACTGTGTAGTGTTGTTTTATCATTTGTAAACGAAAAAATATGCAATTGTGGTAAAGGGACCATGGGCGGGCGCCTTGCCCCAAGCCCATGGGCCCTTTGCCCCAAGGGTGGGGCAATGGGCCCATTTTGACACTTTTTACAAAACGGTGTTTCATTTAAAAAGTAAATAACTCTATAGGCGTCTAATTCACATCATACATTCCTCATTAGTTGTACCTTTAAACAAAACAAAGAACCACCTCGTGTCAATTAAAATTTCATCAAAAATTTAGTTTAAAAAAAGTGGGGGGCGCGCTGCCCCACGTTGCCCTATCGATAAACAGCACGACACGTGAACCCCTAGAATAATATTCAGAGCAGATGGCATAGTGAATAATTTAAAGATAATTTTATAGCTTATGAAGGAGTTTTGGATAGAAGTAAAGTAGCCAGTCACAAAAGTCTAAGAGTTTTGCCCTCGCTTTCGTTTTCCATCTCTTCGAAATTCACTTTCTCGTTGTCGCATAGATCAGCGGCTGCGCGGTCTCTGCGTCCAAACCTGTATTTATTATTAGTTATAAAGCTGTATGATAATGTAAACATATTTTCACTTTATAATGACAATAGATTCACTGCAGTGACATCAACAACAGAAAGTTACGATCGAGTGATAAAATCGAGGCATAAAAAATATCGTGTAAATAATATGTGTTCATAAATATGGTGAAAATTCGGACGCAACATAGGATATTTTTATTGCTTTCTTTTTTTGACATCTTGAAGTAAGCAGAACATGGCTTGATATTTTGATCTGTTGGTTGCACCAATCAATCAATATTTTCTTCCACAAATCAGTTTGAATGTTCGGTGTTAAAAAGATTAAATGTTCGGACATTAAAGGAAAATATCGCATTAATTATGTCATTTACTATTCGTAAATATATGATTGTTTATGCATAACAAGAAATGATTAAATAATAATTTGTGCATAAACTGACTCACTTGCAGATATTCTTGGGCATCGAGATGAAGGAGATGAGCTGCCCCCAAATGTAAGCTGCCGCCCCCAACAGGATGCAATAAAACCACAACTTCGCAGACAAGGGCGTCGTCGAGAACACAGAGCCGCCGAATTGTAGGATGAGGATCTGCAAAATAATATACCATGCAAATAAAGACTTTCATTTTTATTATTACCTGGAATTATTTCTCATTGACACACTCTAAAATTGTGAAATTTCTCTCATGATTGAGATATACTCACAGTCTCATATCCTTATAGAATTGTTTCTCGCGAAGAAGTTCTAATTAAATTGTGAGTTTCATTTATTCAGAACAGAACTTCATACATCATTTAGATTAGTTATCCAACAATCATTTATTTCACAATGTCGTGCCACGTTCACAGCGACTATTTGAACGATTAAAATTTAAATGAATACATCATAAGGCACATTTAAAAGTTCACACTTCACGAAATATTAGATGAGTTAAATTGAAAATGCAGCCAAAACATCCTTTAATTAGTAATAAGAAAATGAAATATAAGTAGAATAATATTTAGGAGTCATTTTTAAACACTAGTCTTTATATTACTTGAATAGTTAGAGTGCAGATCCAAATAAATGGGAAGATGAGTTGCGGCAAGATACAACTGAACATATTTCGCAGGCCGTTTGTCATGCGAGCGTTGAGTTCGTTGAAAAGATTCATCAAGACGAACGTATTGAAAATGGCCGTGAAATGAACGCGGGAAGCATTGATGTCATCAGGGTCAGCACATGTATCCATGCAGAATATCCCGTCTCCTGCGATGGAACAAATTTAGTACAAACTGAATGCTGATACGTAATATAATTCATAGGCTTATATCTGATTCCTCACACAACCCTTTCTATGATATGTCATTCTCAGTAAATTTCTGCGCTTAAATAGAGTTCAAAAACATAATTTCGAAGCATATATAAAAAATAATTTTTGTTGTTGAAGATACTAACCGTAAAATAGCAGTATGAGAAGTACGGAGATCATGAAAAGAGCTTGACCCAAGATGTTTTTCATCATAGTCCTTGAAATGAGAGCCTTCCAGCGACCATCAGGTTTACGCAACATAACATCCATGTTGGGTTGTTCCGTGACCAGGGCAATGGCGGCCAGTGTACTCATGACGAAATTAACCCACAATAATTGTGGAATCTGCAACAATGTGTAGAACCTGACAACTTAATCAGTTATTGAAGACTATAGTTGAAGAATCCGAAATTGCGTTACGCCGATTAAAGAACAAGTTAGTTAATTGAGAATCACATTCAAATCGACATAGTAGTAGAATATTTCTTTGCATTCACCATTATGCAAAACAATATGAAGTAATTGCAAAAGTAAAAAATAATTTATTAAATTTTTTAAGTTTTCTTAAATAAGTGAATGTATTTCAAGTTTAAATAGTCTCCTTGGCTATAAAAATGTTTGCTATGAACACAACTCGCCTCGAGGGGACAAGCGTTGATGGCACAAGCACTGACAAAGTCCACGACCACGGCCACGACGTTGACGGTCAGTTGGTACTGCAGGAACTTGGCGATGGAATCATGGATGTTACGGCCCCACATCACAGCCTTCACGATGGAGGAAAAGTTGTCATCCCTGAGGATGATGTCAGAGGCTTCCTTAGCCACGTCTGTGCCGTCGGTTCCCTACGGACGAGAGTTTGGACATTTTTATGAGACAATACTTGGAGAAAACGCTCCTTCATTACTTCAAAAATTTGTTAGCATTAGAACCATCTTCGCAGGCAAATCAATGGGACTTAGTAAAAAGTTCTCACTGTGAATATCAGTATTTTGACATCTTTTTTACAGACTGATACTAATATGACTACATTTGCAACAATTGGAGCCTACCATGGCAAAGCCGATATCAGCGGTTCTGAGAGCAGGACAATCGCAGATGCTGTCACCTGTGACAGCGACCACCTCCCTGTCAACGCCCTCCCTCCTGTCATCACCCTCCCTCCTGTCAGCGCCCACTCTCCTGTCGACGCCCACTTCACTCTCCTTGAGGGCCTTCACTAAGGAGTGGGCGTCAGCGGATGAAGAGCTCACCAGCACGCGCAGGTTAGGCGTCACTTGGTCAAGGTGCAACTGAGCCACAACACAACTTTAAGTCATGAGGAAAAATTAATTGGTCATACTGCCCAAATAATGACACTTTTTCTTACCCAAAGAACGAGCAGGAAGCGGACGTTCGCTCAGAAAAAGCATATTGTGTCATTACCCAAATGATGACACACTTTCGTACCCACAGCTCGAACAATGAGCCAATGTAGCACTGATACGCCCTTATTTAACCGGGCCAAACTGGGTCAAGTTGCAGAGGCAAAAAATGCATCGATATTTTCACAGTGAGCCATTGAAGATCATAGCGATGACCCACTTCTATAGTGATGGGAAAAAGTGTTTAAATTGAATACCGAATTAGTTCCTTAGTAGCAAAATGGCACTTATAATCTAAACTGAGTTCTAAAATTTACTTTTATAATGTTATTGACTATAGTTCACTGCATAAATGCTACTAAGGTAAAAGTGATCATGCATCAACGTCAATCAAATATCTACTTACGAAAACATTTCTTTCTTAAAATCAAATGTAAACTGTGTGAATAATTAACCTTTCCATCGTTATCTTTTATTCTTGCGTTGAACTCCGTGGCCTCAATGATGAGGGAGTCGCCATCGGGCGTGATGATGCCACATTCAGAAGCGATGGATCGCGCCACGTTGATGTTAAGTAGTCAATGGTACGCGTGCCATTACGGACGGAGGACGCATATCTCGATTGCATTAGGCACATCGGGAAGCAATGGACTCTCAATACCAAGAACACAGATACAAGTCAGGTTGCTGATGATGAGGTTCTCATCTTCCCAGTTGGGTTCCGAATCGAAATGAACCTGATTGACTTCAGCGTGGCCGGGGACGAAGTCTTTATAAGCTAGCGAAATGGTGCGTAGGCCTTCGCATGCCATGGGTTCAATGACGTCTTTGATGAAGAGTTCTTTTTTATTTTCTGTGAAGATTTCTATTTGACCGTCCTTGCCGTATATGAAGGAGCACCTGTGAACGAATACAGCTATTTTTGAGACTATCATATTTTCGGAATAATCCTATATAAAATCTTTAATCCTTATATTAATTTATCTAATACTACGCCTACCATTTTTATTGCGTGAAATGTATTGGATTAAAAAAAGATAAGTAAGATATATGTATATGAAAAGTCCCACATACTTTTTCGTGACCATTTCAGAGTCGCCTCTTGTATAGATCCTGAATCCACCCTCTTTTTGGGGAACAACTGTGCTCATGATATTTCGCGTGGCGGAGACATGGTAGACTTTGCATTTGCGTTCTTCAGGGAACTCGTCCCGGTAGGCCTGGTAACTCTTACCCAAGTCTGATACAAAGTCCAACAGCGCGCAATCCGTACTGTTGCCGACCTGTTAAAAAATTTCATCGCCGTGCAGAAGGTAGGTTCAAATAGCAGAACTTGTAGTTATTACATTACGAATCGAAATTTAATAAAATTTAAATTAATTTTAAAATTCCACGATGTAAATTCCTATTGAATTTGAAAGAAATAGCTTGCGTGGCAATCAGGGGAATTTTTACCATACGAAGGAACTTTTGGAATACGAGTTCTCTTTTGAGTGTCCATAGCAAGACTTGGGAACCATAAAAGAAAAAAATCATAATGAGGCAGTATACCAATTAAGGCACTCTGATTTGTGTTCCAATTTTTATCGTTATCGGAAAATGCGCATCTGAAATATTACATAGATATATCTTGATGGGGGTAATCAGATTACCTCTGATTTGTGTTCCAATTTTTATCGTTCATTTCGGAAAATGCGCATCTGAAATATTACATAGATATATCTTGATGGGGGTAATCAGATTACAACTCATCTTATTATTAGGTTCTTCCTTATTTTTTTCATATATGCAATGAAAGAGAGTCCCTGTTATGTCATTGCGAACCAACGTACCAGTTTGTGTAGGTCATCAGGGTTCGCCTCCGGAATAATTCGGAACGTATAGGCCGAATTAATCGAGATCGCCGCCACTAGGGCCTCAGCCAGGTTGCTGTTCAGGTCGTCGTAGCTGAATGAACGATAGATAAAAACAACTTATTTAATAAATAAATTAATAATTAAGAAACTATTCAAATGACAGAAAAATAATTTAACCATTACAAGTTGCGAATGCAGCAAATTTTACCCCGGATACGTCTAACTGAAGTGAAATACTATAGTATAGATGAACAAGCAATAAAGATATAATTGGAGTTGCATTGGATGTAATCGAATATCCGTGTAGTTTATAATGAAAACAACAAATTCGTCTTCGAAACAAATAGAATAATAAAGAATTTCTCTGATAAATGAAGTGTTCGATGACTGGGGGCATGTGGCCCCACGCAGCAATTTACGGATGGGGGCATATGGCCTCACGCAGCAAGTTACGGATGGGGGCATATGGCCTCACGCAGCAAGTTACGGATGGAGGCACATGGCCTCACGCAGCAAGTTACGGATGGAGGCACATGGCCTCACGCAGCAAGTTACGGATGGAGGCACATGGCCCCACGCAGCAAGTTACGGATGGGGGCATATGGCCCCACGCAGCAAGTTAATGATGGGGCATATGGCCCCACTTAGCAAGTTACTGATGGGGGCATATGGCCCCACGCCGCATGTTAAGGATGGGGCATATGGCCCCACGCAGCAAGTTAAGGATTAGGGGTATTATATTGCCCTCGCGTTGATGAGGAAGATGAAAAATTTCAAATTATCACTAGCACTTGAATGCAAACAAATTTACGGCAAACTCAGGTGCACAATGTTAGCTGTCACGCGTATTATTTCATAGAAAATTGTAAGCTATATTCACCGCTCTTTAATAGGTAGGTAAAGTCACGTACGGATCTCACCGGGGAGAGTGTATGAAGTGCTCGCCTCCAACGTAGCTTTGTACAACTCTCCTCCTGTTGGTGGTGAGTGAAGTGGTCTTGTTAACTGTTATAGAAGTGACCTTGCCTAGCATCTCGCAGGTGTGCCAGTCACGGACAAGGTTGTTAAACTTCACCATTCTTCATGTAAGTATTATAAAACGTCAATAAATTTGTCATGTAAAATAAAAACGAAATGACATCATATAAAGAAACAACGGAAAACTGAAGAAAATATTAATTCGTTAGTACGTACTGTAAATGAAAAATACTGTAAATGAAATAGACGAGAAAGAAATTAAGTATTTGAAATGGAATATTCCTGGCAATATTTGAAGCGAAAAGAAGAATAACTTAAAAAATGTTTATCATATTTGCTCCGATTTATAACTGATAACATTCTTGATTATCGTCACCGAGAAGGCCTTTATCTCACTACGTCACTACGTTGGAGAGCATAAAGAACAACAGACCTTAACCGAGGAGGCAGAAGACAATGCAACGGCAACAGGAAGTCCGGCCGGCGAAGACGCGACGAAGACAGTCACGCCGGCGGTAAAAAACTGGACGAAGTTGAGGGCGTAGTAGCCGCTCCATTCCTTCTTCTCGACGGCAAATTTCTCAATGAAGAATCGGATTACGAGGATGACCACCGTCAAGGCCGCGACCGAAGAGCCTGTCGAAAGCAACATTGCCCGAAGAGAAGAAAATGTCATGTGCAGGCAGATTAAGATTATCAGAAATAGTTTATAAAGCACATTTTTCGATAAGTAAATCGCTGTGGCAAGCAAAAACGTCCATAAAAATCGTGAGACATTGAACCTTCGATTAAAAAGTTATCCCCAAAAAAGACCGGTATCATAAACTTTAACACCACGGATGAAAAATTCGTAATGGATTAACTAAATCAAAAATGATGAAAAATAACGTTTACAGTAACTTGCACGCAATATTTTCAAACTCAAATTAGAATGGCTTCAGAAAAAATTTTTGAATAAATTACCGAAATATTGAAATTGAACGATTATGTTTCCAGCTAAATTTCGAACGTCTTAAAACTATTAAAAATTTCTAATGAAAGAATTTGATCCTGATAAAGTGTTTTGAGTTTGATATTGAATGAACTAACCGATGATGAGGATTCTTTTCGGGATTTTGGCGATCTTTGCACTAAGAACATTCTCGTTCTCCATACAGAGGACTCTAACGCCCGACGCTTTCTCTCGCGTCTGAATCGGCATTCTCATCGCCGCCTTCTTTCTCCTCCTATTCAGTCTTCACATCTCTGTTTGCTCTTCCTGCTAAATCAGCCGTCTCATCGCCGCCTTCTCTCTCGTCTGAATCAGCCTTCTCATTACCGCATTTCCCGTGGCCCCTTCACTCTAAAAAGTAACCAGTAACCCAAGCAGCCGAGCTGGTGGCTTTTAAAACGGATTATTAAAACCGAATCATCTAATACCTCTATTGAAAATAAAAAATAACTGTATAGAATGGAATTTCATGCAACAACGTATTTCTATAAGTTTAAATGAAGTGTGAAAAAAACACAAAATCAAAAATAGGTGATACGTTTCCCATTTTGTTTCCATTTTACAAGGACGAACTACAACTGCAAGCTAATATAGATAGAAACTTCTGGTAGCATTTTGTAATGAAGTGCTCTACAAATTTCCCACCACTGACTATCAGGCCGCAAAGATTAAGTACGCCCAGCTGTGACGTGGGTGTTAAATTGATTTTGACCGTCAGATAAGCTGTTGATCCCGACTTGCGTACTGGTTCCACTCTTACAGGATCTTTGCTCATACGCCAGGGTGAGTTGCGTTCGATTTGGCAAGATGTGGATACTTCGTGATATATCGTGATTTATGTGAATATAATGGGTTGTCATGTGTAGGTATTTACTTTTATTTCTGTTGTGGGATCGCCCGTTTATTCTCAAAACTCCGTGCTTTAGCTCTCTCCTCGCAATTTAGCTCTATCCGCGTATCCGCGTATAAATTCACGTACAGGGATCGCAGTGGTATCGTTGGAAAGCTCAGAATGTCAGCTTTAAGATGAGAGTAACTAAAGCGCAACTCAATCAGACACTATATTTAAAATGCTCAGCAGCTAATTACCTTGTATCTAATTAGTGAAGGAGCTCCAACACCCGCCCCCCTTTAAAGAGCCGTCCTGTACGTATAAATTCACGTACAGGGATCGCAGTGGTATCGTTGGATAGGGCAGAATGTCAGCTTTTAGATGATACTAAATACCAGAGAAGCCAAATATCCGAAATTTAGGGATACCTCCCCCTTAAAACATTAGGGCCATAATTTATCTTCATCTTCTTGTCAGTTTCTAAGCACTCAAATGGGAGCCAAAGTTTCTAACCTTCAACAATGATGCTTTTCTAGACGATGTTTGAGTATCCAAGTGCGAAGCGTGTTGCCGGTTCAGTGCACAAAATATGTTGACCTTCAAGGAAACGGTAAAAATTTGTGAAAATCTTGAGAGGACCGGGAACGTGCGGTTTATCAAGCCTGCTGTCGTCAGAGATTTAGAACCACATGTAAAGCAGCAATTCGTTTGATTTGCGAAAAGTTTGTTCAGATTTCCAGAGTTTTCTCTAAGTCTGATATTTATACAATACATTCTGAATTGACATAAATGAGAATTTTGTCACTCGAGTTTCCATTAAATTCTGTGATCGACAGCTCCTATCTGTGGCATAAAAAGAGCATTGAAAGAATGGGCCACGAGTCTTTTAAAATAATTGCTAAATTTAGTGAAATTAATCAATGAAATAAAGGTTTAACTAAATAATTAAATTAATAGATCTGATTTACTCAAGCTTACTATTATTTTTCCCTGCAAATACTTCTACCATGAAAATATGTTATCTTCAATTGTCGTTCATGATTCTTGGGCAATTGATAAGGCATTCCATGATCTGTTAGCCATTTAGCGTGAATGATTCATTTAGGAATTTTTGCTGCTTCCTATGAATCTCAGAATCATCAAAGTTCTGCCTCATTAACATACAAAGTGAATAGAAAATATTCTTATTTAATAACCATTCAAATTTAGACATCTATTTGTTTAAATTGTCCTTGTGCCTACGATCTTATAGAGTTTTACTAGAATAGAAACTCATACATATCCCTAATATATGTTTACAGTTGAAGCTCCTCAACTCATCACAATTCCTATAATTATTGTATCTCACATTTGACCAGTAAGGCAGCCCCATTGCCATTGGAGAACCGTCAATCCAGCGCCACTGTCCCTCTAAGACTTTATCCGAGCCACCGATCCAATATCCATAAGGACTGTAGCCTTGTCATGTGAAGAGAGGTGAAAACATAAACAACTAAAACGAAATTTGAATTATCACATATAAACAAGTGGTAAGTTAGCTTGGTGTTGCCTGGGATCTATAATTCTTGCAATTTTCGAATCGTTATCCCGAATCCCCTTAGTAATATTAAAAACAATGTATTATAATTGATCTAAGAAAGATATTTCAAAATTGACATAAAACATCTTACATAGAAAGTAGAACTCGTATTTCACACTATTGATATGCATTTAACGAATGCGATAACTTTTGATACCAATATTGATTATCAGAGTTCGTTTTTTTTAAGCTTAGCTGGGGTAGCAATCTAAAAGAGCTGTTGGGGCGCGTATCCAGGATACTTAACGCGTCGTGATATTGTACGTTCATAGGGGCTGTTGAGGTGCGTATCCAGGATACTTATTGTGTCGGGATAGTTTATATTAGGGGCCGTTGGGATGCGTTTACAGGATACTTATCGTGTCGGAATATTTTGTATAGAGGCTGTTGGGGTGCATATCCAGTTTACTTATCGTGTCGGGATATTGTATATAGGGATTGTTGGGGCGCATATCCAGTTTACCTATCGTGTCGGGATATTGTATATATATAAGGGCTGCTGGGATGCGTACCCAGGATGCGGGTCGTGTCGTGATATTAGTTAGCAATTCAAAGGTATGGAAAATCATTTCAAATTATGATTGAGTATAAAGAAATGCTCTGAGGGAACCTTTAGTTTAGTTTGGTTTCAAACGTTAGTAAAACTTGGATATTTGCGTCGCGAACTTGAACTTTCTTATGCTGTTTTACTATTATATTAATATTGTTGAGTCGTACGCAGGTAAATGGCAGAAATGCAAAAACCGCATGTAGCATTGCTCCGACATGCAGAATGTAATAGGTCGTTAAGGACACCATTCAACTTTATAAGCAAGATACGTTAAAGTCCTCTGGAATCTGATTTTGTTTGTGGTTACCTTGCTCCATGAGGTATTTGATAACCTTGCTGTACTGTTCGCAGTCATCTAGAATTATCAAATCTCCTCCTGTTGACCCACACGCGGTGCGTGCATCGGTAAAGTTGTAACTTGTTGGCAGAAGGTGAACGCACTGCGTGCCTACCAGGTCGTATGGAACAGCGCACAAACCTGCAGGTAACGAAAAGTTGATGGGATGTCAATGAAAATGACCATAAATAGAACTATTATTTTTTAAGCATTCCAAAAAGTTTTCACGGCAAGTTTCCAATTTTGGTGATGGTACAAGGTACTACATCAAAATAAGACAGATATATCGAGTGAAGAATTTCCTGATGAAAGCATGTGTAGACTTGCACTAACTAATCAATTTAAATATTGAAACAAAATTGATAATAATCCTTTTTATTTTTGGCCCAGGCTTGAAACTAGCATCGAAATTCATTCATAAACTATGATGACATGCCATTTCAGGTTATTCATTTGATTGCTGCCAGGGAAACACTGTTCTGAAACAGCTCTCACCATCCGTTGGAGATCTTGAGCACACTGGGGAAGCATCGCGGCCTGAAAGTGTGCAAGCTGCGTCATTCAGTAGCCAGCCCATAGAGGGTCTAATCATAGCGCAGTCTTCACCAGTTCCGTAATTGTCGGGCTGTGTCCTCCCATCAGCTGGCGCGTTCTGGGAGAACACCACTCTAATACCATAACCAAATCCAGCAGGTACTTAAATACTATATTTTTGAAGAACGTTGCAGCGAATTTGATGCTAACTAAAGACAACGTAGTTATTTTGAAAGTATTTCTGAGGGCAAATCCGTTCTTAATTCAGCAACATAAATACCATAATGGACATATGTTTAGCGACTTCCGGAAAGAACATTGCATAAACATGGAAATGGAAAAAGAGAACGTAACTGGGAAAATTGTGTAATTTTACAGTCTTCCAGTCATGTTGCTTTGCAAGCCTTCAAAGTTTGATGTTTCTTGATGTCTTGTCATTATTTCATATATTAGTTTGTATCACACAATCCAGATTTCATTGAATTCGTGACACTCATCAAGTCACTCACCAAAGCCCATGATCAATTGCATGTTTGAGGCCAGCATTTCCCAATACCGTTTTCACTTTCATATTCTTCCAGTGCGCAAGTATTCAACTGGCTAACATTTGAACATTTAACGCCCAGCTTTCAAAATTCGCTAAGTGAACGTAAATACTTACGCTCTATTTTCTTGTCTATGATTGGTGGATTTTGCTTGGAAGGCTGGCAATGATTGGCTGATGAACTTACGATCTCTTAACTTTTTTTGAAAGTATAGGCCCAGATGTACCGTACGGTCTTCTTTCAAATACGCTCCGTAATACTATTTTCATGGTAAAGAATTGGCGCTAGTTGTTTCGAACGTTTTTGGTACGCGTCCCTGCTTTGTTTGGTGGTGCAACTCTGCTCTCTGCCACCACCTACGCAGTACAGCGCTGATCTTGTAGGGAATTTGTGGGGCCATTAAAAAAATTGGTAGTTAAAGGGTAAGTGATTGGAGCCATAGGCACCTAGGCACCGTAAGCCGTCAGCCACAGCTCGTGCATATATACCGTGTCATGATTAAAATTTCAAATTATTTTAAAGTGGAGAGGTGAGATTTTTTTCTTTATAATTAATGTAAGCGGTGCTGCCTATAAAAGTGGTGTTGCTTGAGGTCAATTGGAACCATTATTACTTCAAAGTGAGTGAGAGTCCATGGTGAAATTCTACTATATATATATATATATAGTGATCAAAGGTACTTGTGGGCATAGTCTTTAAGGCATCTACACCCCAGCATGCGTCTTCTTCCACACATGTCCCGACTCGTCACCCAAACAAACCTTTCCGGACCTAACCCAACCACATTGGCAGCAGAAAGAGGGAGAAGCGGGGCAAGTGTGGGGGTAGGCGCATGCTGAGGTGTAGATGCCGTGAAGACTATACTGGTTGGAGTAGTGGCTGCCGGGACACAGCTCCCCGAGGCTTCAAGCCATCGCAGTACTGGAATGGCATGCGGTGTTTCTAGGGTGGTCTGCGACTTCGTAGCTCTGAGGCTGACTGGCTGACTTTAGCTGAGCATGTTTATGCGGAGCGTTTGCTAGAAAGCTTGTTTACGAATCAAAATTGTGGCCGACGGCTGCGCACCAAAGCCCAGTACGGAGCGCCCATCTGCACGGCTGTGCCGTCGTTCCACTGCCAGACGCTGGTAGCCGACGAGTTGGTGGCGCCCAGCCAGTAGCCGTTGATGGCGTCCGCTGAGACTAACGAAACACATCGGTATAAACAGGAGTTGCCTTATAAATCAAACTCAAGCACGGATTGTGTAATTTGGTGATAATTCAGAGTAAGTAGTAGTAAATTAGTATTATTAATACCTATTGTGGAACCATATCACACTGTCGATGACCACTGATATAACAGTTATGAGGGTCTGAAGACTTGCGTGTTCCTTTAAGAATGTAGCTATAAAATGCATAATTAAAGTCCAATTGATGAATTGGACTTTTTGCGGTTCCTTCTATACCAGGTAAATAACTCGGTTCAATGGGAAATCAATGCTTCTATCAAGCTATACAACTCACATCCATCGTCGACATAAGTGGCAACATCAATGAAGGAAGCGCAGTCGTGCAGCACAGGCAGCCTGCCGAAGTTCTGGCGGCAGTAAGCCACCGCGTCGTCGTGCGTGAGGTAACCACCAGGCAGGCGGTGGATGCACTTGGACCCAACGACCTCGTAGCCAGCGGGGCACTCGATTGCCGCTGCGCCTGTCGTATTGGACGAGAAATTAGACGTCGCAATAGATTCATAATTTTATTGCTAATTTCACGAATTATTTCAGAATATATTGAGTGAGACAATTTTATATATGATGGAAGGTACAAAAATTTCCCAAGAATCTCACAAACATAGGGAATCTCGTAAATTATTCAACATAGAAAATAAATCATTAGATAAGCTTTAAGCTTTAAAATTGCATAGACATGTACACATAAAACTTGGTTAAAATTTACTAAGAGCAAAATATAGCTGTGTTCGTCAATATAATTTCAATGAGTTGAACAATTTAAATTTGACATATCCCAACATATTTATATTCTAACGAGCATGCGCAGATGTCATAAGAATTAAGCTATGTTCTCGAAATACTATTTCAGCAAGAGTTCTACATCCTTTCTGCCAATGATCAATAATTTAAGAAGTTTTAATCTATGTATGTACCTAACTTTTTGATCGTTACAATTCCTCGCTTGTTCGTGCCATTTTATTCTGTATTTTAGGATTTGCTATGGATATTAAGCAAAGGTGCTTATGCTTTTCACTGCTACGTTAGTTAAGCCAAATAATATAAGTGCCAGTATTAATTTAATTGCAAAAAAAAAACGAAACAGTTGAAACATGCAACCAAAATTATCAAATCTGCGTCACAATTAATCCTAGCAACATATAGCTAACGCCAAACCAACTGAAAATATACAACAGCGAAGAAACAATTCAAAGGTATGTTCATATTACAAGGGAGTACGTCCCAGGGCACGTAATATTCCTATATGAAGGCTCGTATTAGGTATGCGTGATACTCATTACCTGAGGATGATACTCACCTGCGACAAATAACAACACGCAGACGATGACGACAATACATGTGACACGTAACAACAGACAGATAATGAAGAGGATACCTGTGACAAGTAACAACAGACAAACGACCAAGATGATACTAACCTGAGATAATTAAGGGGACCGACCTTAGGACCGAATAACTTCTACAGTTATTATCCGATCATCATGAAACTTCACATACATACTTAAAATGTAAAAAGAAAAACATTTTGCTCGTATAAATTTTTCGAAAAAATTGATAGAAAACGTGAAATTCATAGAAAACGGCTAAAAAGGGGTACTTTAGAAAATCTATCTCCTCCCACAAATATCATCCTACAACATCGAGACACGTATCATTCGATTCGTAAAGACCATATCTATCGACTCTAACATCACTTTTTTCATTTTCCACCTAGTTTTTTTT
>NW_025939996.1:35654-40275 GCF_000764305.2 Hyalella azteca
GGGATATTGTATATAGGGGCTGTTGGGGCGCGTATCCAGGATACTTATCGTGTCGGGATATTGTATATAGGGGCTGTTGGGGCGCGTATCCAGGATACTTATCGTGTTGGATATTGTATATAGGGGCTGTTGGGGCGCGTATCTAGGATGCATATCGTGTCGGTATGTTGTATACAGGGGCTATTGAGGTGCGTGCGTATCCAGCTAGGATACTTATCGTGTCGGGATATTTGCTGGACCTGAATATTTTTCTTGTTGGGCGAATAGCGAGGCAACGATAAATGGAAAGAATGGATTAGAACTAAAATTGAATTGCGAGTTCTAAATTGGTATTGTTATAGTCTTGAAATAATTAATCCTACCAATTCGCAGTCAAAGAACGTGGTAAATTATCTTAAAATGAAAATAAATAAAATGAAAATCCTCTGTTTCTATAAAAACAGAGGACAGAAAAGGCTCAATTCTAAATTCTCAAGATTATACATTGAAGGTTCGAGTTGTACCCAACTGGTTTGAGTTTCATTCCCGGCGCCAGTAAAGCTTGATGAGATATGCGCGATAAACCTAAAACTATTTGTAACGTGATAACATTATCATAAATTGTTTAGTAGGACGACGAAGAATCTTGGGAATGCAACACAGCTACACATGTACAAGTTCAAGAAGTATAAAGCTCATCTCAGTGGTATCCCAAGAGAGAATGAGCTTGGTCTGTAAGAAATTCAAATTTGTAGGCAAGATACTTTAATTAAGGCAAAATGCAGAAATCATATTCCATGGTTGTTTACCTTGGTCGTTGAGGTAGGTGGTAACCTTGTGGTACTGGTCGCAGTCCTCTAGAATTATTAGATCTCCTCCTGTCGATCCACATGAGGTGCGCGCATCGCTCCAGCTATTATAATCAGTCAGAAGTAAGTGAATGCATTGCGTACCCACCAAGATGTACGGAGTGGCGCAAAAACCTGCCGGTAACGAAAAGTTCATGGTGTGTCGAACCAAATGAATATCCGACAAAGTGATATGATAATCGTGGTCATGAATAGAATCATAATTTTTGTAAGCCCAATGTAAAATTTGAATGATAATTTTTCCGAATATGGCGCTTATGTCAATTACTTTGTTATAAATAAGACAGTTAAGTGAAGAATTTCTTGACTAAAGCATGCGTAGACTTGCTCTAACTAAGAAAAATAAATATTAAAACCCAATTGGTGAGAAAAATCTTATTCTCGACAAAGGCTTGAAGCTAGCATCGGTATTCATTTATAAACTAAAATGTGCCAGTCGCTTCAGGTTATCCATTTGTTCTTTCTCAAGGAGACACTGTTTTGAGAAAAGCACTCACCATCCGTTGGAGTTCTTGAGCACACAGCGTAAACGACGGAGCCTGATGAGGTACAACTCAAGTCATTGAGCAGCCAGCCCCTGGTGGCGCCTATCATGGCGCAGTTTTCACCGTCATGGCCATTGTTGGGCTCTGTTCTCCCATCAGCTGCAGTGTTCTGATGAGAACTCAACATTAATTCTAATTTAAAATCATTCAGGCACTCAAATCCTGAATTACTGACGAACGTACGGGCAAGTTTAAAGCTAACTGACGTTATCTTATCATACTTATTCTAAAAGTATTTCTAAGAACAGCTCAGTCGTTAATTCTGTAATATTGATACCATAATGGTGGCAAAAATATGAAAATGGGGAAAAATAGGTAGGAGAAGCTAAAATTGTACTATTTGGCATCCATTTGTCATATGACTTTGCCAAATCTTGGTGTTTCTTGATGCCTTGTTGTAATTTCATGTACTATTTTGTATCACACAAAAACAGGTTACATCGTATTTGTAAAAGGCATCAAGTAACTCACGACCGCCCAGTACGGTGCGCCCATCTGCACGGCGGTGCCGTCGTTCCACTGCCAGACGCCGGTAGCCGACGAGTTGGTGGCGCCCAGCCAGTAGCCGTTGTAGGCGTCCGCTGAGTCTGACAGAAGAACACATCGGTAAACAGGAGATGCTTAACAATCCAGACTTGAATAAGTGGTGGATACGGTGTATTGCTTATAAACCCATCACACTATCAATACCGATTGGGATCTCAGGGAATAGGGGCTGAAGACTTGAGTGTCTAGTGAAGCTCAGAAGGATACCAAAGCTGTCCCATGTAAGAGAGCTGTAAAGCCCTGTTAATGTCCCATTTATTTAAAGTGAATATTGAAGTTAATTTTGAAGGTT
Source organism: Hyalella azteca (assembly GCF_000764305.2). Taxonomy (NCBI): domain Eukaryota; kingdom Metazoa; phylum Arthropoda; class Malacostraca; order Amphipoda; family Hyalellidae; genus Hyalella; species Hyalella azteca. The sequence continues at coordinate 37,886 of NW_025939996.1, forward strand.
GATATTGAAAAATGGTATTGTTAAAAATAAATAAAAGATTGACGAAGAATGAGCTACTTCATTCAGTCAAATTGCATAGTGTGCCTTTTGCTGTAAGGGCCGTCTTTATGAGAAAGTCTTATTTAGTTTATCATTGACGCAAGAATTACGCTGAATTCTTAATGACGTTATAATCTCACATCCATCGTCAACATAAGTGGCAACACCAATGAAGGAAGCGCAGTCGTGCAGCACGGGCAGCCTGCCGAAGTTCTGGTGGCAGTAAGCCACCGCGTCGTCGTGCGTGAGGTAACCACCAGGCAGGCGGTGGATGCACTTGGACCCAACGACCTCGTAGCCAGCGGGGCACTCGGTTGCCGCTGCGCCTGTCATATCGCAAGATAAAATTTAATATCACAATAAATTCCTAATTTTTTGGGAAGTTTGTGAATTGTTTTAGAATATATTGAGTGAGACAGTTTCATATTTTATAAGAGACACTAAAATCTGACAAGAAATTCACAAGAAACGAAAACAATAAATTCTTCAATAAAAAAAATAAATTAATAAATAGACTCTAAAATTGTTTAGACACGTTTGCACCAAACGTGGTCTAGATTTACCGTAAGCTGAAGAAAATTGCATACGGCAATATAATTTCAATAAGTTAACGCTTCGAATTTGACGAATCTCTGCCAAAAAGAAATTCTCACGAGTTCGTGCATGAGTTTAAAAAGCTATTTTCTCGTAATTCTCATACCGCATAGGATATTCATCTTGACTGCTGTTGATCAATTAAGAAACATTAAAATATGTACAAAACATTTAACAATTTCACAGCTGTTTATGCCTTTTTACTTTTTAGTTTACGATTTGCTACAAATATTAATCAGAAGTGAAGCTCATGATACTGAATAATATTTTCACGGCTACGTTAGATGAGCCAAATATAGTAAGTGTCGGTATTCGTATAGTTGAAATACAAACCGAAACAATGGAAATATGTCACCAAAAATGTCAATTCTTCGTCACAAAAAATATAAGCAACAGAGTTAACGCCACACCAATTGGAAATTTAACCACAGGTTATATTTCCATAGAAAACTCAAAGGCATACTCATATCACAGGGGAGTACGTCGCAGGGCACGTAATATTTCTATATGAAGGATCGCATTGAGTATGAGTGATACTCATTACCTAAGAGGATGATGCTCACTTGCGACAAAGAACAACAGACACACGACGAAGATGAGACTCACCTTTGGCAAGTTACAACAGACATACGACGAAGATAATGCTCACCTTCGACAAGTAACAAGAGACTGATGATGAAGATGATACTCACCTGCGACAAGTAACAACAGGCAGGCGACGAAGATGATGCTCACCTGCTACAGCACACAGCGGGCAGATGATGAAGATGATACTCACCTGCGACGAATACAAGAAGACAAAGTACTTTCTTGAGACTCATTATGGATTTGCAAATCGCGTAACCTGCGTACGAGTTCTACCGGACAGCACGCCTTGCGAGAAAATTCTTTTTCTTTACAGACGGGGAGAAATCGCGTTCTTTTGAGACAGTTTAGGGCACACTGAGCGTGAGCCTGATCACCAGCTAAATAATGGCACTTTTATCGCGGTATATAATGCATTTATTACACTGCATGTCACAAGGTATTCACATAGCAAGAGATATTCCATCAGGTTGTGTTTCTCAGAACATATTCGTAGCGTGAGAAGTTGTAGCCCATCTCACAGCTGCCGTAGATAACCCGGCACAGCGCTGTATGAGGTACATACACAACGTATACTCAAATATCAAAAATAATACAACACCAAGGTATTCTGTAACACACTCTGTATTTCAACTGGAATTACTGCGAAAAACCTACCATTATTAATTTTATGAAATCGATGTTAAGGAAGTCGCGTAAGATATGCGCAGGAGTTTTATTAATATAATATTAACCTCGTGCATAAAAGTTTGAAGGACTTTTCACTAGTCATCGTGATAATTTCACCATCCTGAAAAGGAAACAAATATAAAATACACTAAAAAATTTCACCTTTTCATGATTATGATATAACAAGCTAAGTATGATGTGAATTAATATAATTTGCCCCATGAACTATCAACTACCGGGTATCGAAGTTTCAAAAAGATACTCTTCTGTCCATAAAAACAGACCAATCCATTCAGAGGAAATGATAATAAATAATAATAAATAATAAAAATAAATAATAATATAATAATAAATAATAAAATAAATATTGAATTGAAGAAACCAACAAGCAAGAGTTTAGAAAGAGAGCCGAAATGGAGGAGACCCACAAGAAAGAATTGAGCTTGTTGCGTAGCGAATTACACTCGTTACGAAACGAGCTTGTGGAAATGAAAGCTCATCTG
>NW_025939997.1:0-300 GCF_000764305.2 Hyalella azteca
AAGTTAGGCTTAACCTATGTAATAAGTTATTATGTAAGCCATGGGAAAGGATGATCATGAAAGCTACAGAAAAATGTAATAAGTTTTTCACCACTATTAATTCTTCCACGTTGACATTTCTCTAAAATCTAAACGAATCTCATGTAAAATTCTTAAAGAATATTTGTGCGCTTTGTTAAGAAATGTTATCGTTTTTTGGACCCAGACGCTCCCCTCAAACGAATACGCGCACTGTATATTATTCCTTATTCCTATATGAAAGTATTTTATTAACTGCATCTATGAAAAGAAAGTTGCGTT
>NW_025939998.1:0-3479 GCF_000764305.2 Hyalella azteca
TAAGTGTTTGTTTTATTGCCATTTTCATGTCATGCCATTATTTCTTTGATGTAATAAGTTTATTTACATTTGTACAGGAAATTGAGCCTAATTTTCGAAAAATTTCTTCACGATCTATAATAATTAAATACAATCTCTAAAGAAATTTTACAAATTTAAACAGCGTATTTTGAAGTACGTCTGCTGTTGGAAACTCGATGAGGGGGAGGTCTACCCTAAAATTTTCGGATATGGCATTTTCGGTTTTTAGTCTCATCTTAAAGCTGACATTCTGCCCTATCCAATGGTACCACTGCGATCTCTGCACGTTAATTTATACGTTCATGACGGCTCTTTAAAGGGGGGCGGGTGGTGAGTTCTTTCACTAATTAGATACAAGGTAATTAGCTGCTAAGCATTTTAAATATAGTGTCTGATTAAGTTGCGCTTTAGTTACTCGTTTAGTCTCATCTTAAGCTGACATTCTGAGCTTTCCAACGGTACCACTGCGATCTCTCTACGTCAACATTAGCGTACACGAATGCTCTTTAAAGGGGGGCGGGGAGGGGGAGTTCCTTCAGTAATTAGATGGGGAAAAATTCGCTGGCCAGCACTAGATATATGGTGTTTTCTGGCATCAAGGCTTAGTTACCCGCCTCGCTTCGTACGGAGAGGTGTACTGCAAGTTGCTGCTACCATCCTTTAGTGAAAGCAAGCTACAGAAGCCTGTAGTTTGGTATCCATGCTACATTGAGTGCCTATTTCGAGGCGCGCGGGACTTAGTCGCACTCTCCTGAAAAGTTTAACTTATTGTCACGGAAAATCCTACTCCTCCTAGAGTGTTGAAGCTACAGCGATGAGTTATATACCATTCGATTTGTAAAGACCATACCTATCGAGTAACGAAGCCCTTTTTTAGATTTGTGCATAGTTTGGATTCAAAATGGGGGGAAGGGGGGGGGGAAATCTGAAGAAGAAAAAAAAATTTATATGCGTGTAAAAAAAACTAAGGCAAAAATCAAACATCGGGCTTCGTTACTCGATTGGTATGGTCTTCTCGAATCGAACGGTATATGTCTCATCGCTGTAGCTCCAAAACTCTGGGAGGAGTAGGATTTCTACAGTACCCTCCTTTTTGGCCGTTTTCTATGAATTTCACGTTTTCTATGCATTTTTTCGAAAAAATGACACGAACAAAATGTGATTCTTTTGCGGTTTGACATATATGTGTGAAGTTTCAGAAAGATCCGTCCGTAAACAAAAAAGTGTTTCCGGAAGGTAGACCTCCCCCATAACAGTCACATTAGACCACGTGGCTTCTATATTGTCGCGATAAGACAGACATAAGTCATTAGGAACTTCTTCGAAATCCGTACTAAGCTAATTCGCATATATGCCAAATCACCGTTACGGCAAAATTTTGGTTCATTATATTTATCAATAGGAGAGCATGATAACAATTATTTAAACTAATTCAGTTGAAATCCATGCATAACGACTGAACATTACGAGTGAAGTTGTCTTATTAGAAAATAATTGTATCCCTAACTAAACTATTCTAACGCACTGGCCTCCAAACATCACTACATATCAGTTGCATCACATCAAAAGACAAAGAAAACTTTGTACTGAAATTAGTTTTAAGATTTTAAAATCTAATTGCATGCATTCAAATATTAGAGTTTCCACTCATGCGCTGTGTTCACTCAGTGTTATTTTTATTTATTATCACTGTTAACTAATCACTTACCGCTCCACATCTCGACTTGCGCGGGGCGCCTGAAGCTCCTGCTGAGCTTTGCTTTGTTGACTGAGAAGGGTAAAGGTTAGAATCAAAAGCAATTATAGAAGGTCCATTTATGTAATTTAACATAATTCAACTAACTTCCAATTTGCTATGTTTGTTTTATTGCCATTTTCATGTCATGCCATTATTTCTTTGATGTAATAATTTTTTTACATATGTACAGGAAATTGAGCCTAATTTTAGAAAAAATTCTTCACGGCCTATAATAATTAAATGCAATCTTTAAGGTAATTTGAAATGTGATAAATTTGAACAGCGTATACTAAAGTACGTCTGCTATTGGGAACTCGATAACAGAGTCACATTAGACCACGTGGCTTTTAATTTGTCGTGATAAGACAGACATAAGTCATCAGGAACTTTATCGAATAGTTTACTATACTAATATATTTACCCAATCGCCGTTACGGCAATTTCAATGTTCAAAAATATCAAGAAGCTACGATTACGCTAACGCTAAAGGTAATTAACTCAGTTGAAATCCATGCATAACTACTGAACATTACGAGTAAATTAAACGTATTAGAAAATAATTGTATCCCTAACTAAACTATTCCAACGCCCTGGCCTCCAAACATCACTACATATCAGTCGACTCGCATCAAAAATAAAGAAAACTTAGTGCTGAAATTAGGTTTAAGATTTTAAAATCTAATTGCATGCATTCAAATATTAAATAGTTTCCACTCTTGCGCTGTGTTCACTCAGTATTATTTATTATCACTGTTAACTAATCACTTACCGCTCCACATCTCGACCTGCGCGGGGCGCCTGAAACTCCTAATGAGCTTCGCTTTGTTGACTAAGAAGGGCAAAGGTTAGAATCAAAATGCAATTATAAAAGGTTCAGTTATATAATTTAACATACTTTAACTAACTTCCAATTTGCTGTAAGTGTTTGTTTTATTGCCATTTTCAAGTCATGCCCTTATTACTTTGCCGTTATAAGTTTACTCAAATTTGTACAAGAAGTTGAGCCTAATTTTAGAAAGAAATTCTTCACGACCTATAATAATTAAATACAACCTATATGAAAAATTAAAATGTGATAAATTTGGACAGCGTTTTCTGGGGTACGTCTGTTATTGGAAACTCGATAACAGAGTCTCATCAGACCACGTAGTTTCTATATTATCGTGATAAGACAGACATTTATCACTGGGAACTTTTTCTGCATTGCGTACTACACAATCTCATATACCCGATCGCCTTCACGGCGATTTCTGGGTTCAAAAATATTCCTACAGTGGAAATGCGATTACAGTATGTATACATTATTCAGTCGAAATCCATGCATAACTACTGAACATTACGAGTAAAGTTGACGTATGAGAAAATAATTGCATCCCTAACTAAACTATTCTAACGTACTGGTCTTCAAACATCACTACATATCAGTTGCCTCACATAAAAAAATAAAGAAAACTTTGTGATGAAATTAGTTTTAAGATTTTATAATCTACTTGCATGCGTTCAAATATTAGTTAGTTTCCAGCTTCGTTTAGTTGATTAAGAAGGGCAAGGGTTAGAATCATAATGCAATTATAGAAGGTCCATTTATGTAATTTAACATACTTCAACTAACTTCCAATTTTCTATAAGTGTTTGTTTTATTGCCATTTTCATGTCATGCCATTATTTCTTTGATGTAATAAGTTTATTTACATTTGTACAGGAAATTGAGCCTAATTTT
>NW_025939999.1:0-1022 GCF_000764305.2 Hyalella azteca
GGAATATATACGGGACGGGAAGTTACAGCTTAGAAGGTATACAGGAATATATACGGGACGGGAAGTTACAGCTTGGGAGGAATGCTGGAATATATACGGGACGGGAAGTTACAGCTTGGAAGGTATACAGGAATATATACGGGACGGGAAGTTACAGCTTGGGAGGAATACAGGAATATATACGGGACGGGAAGTTACAGCTTGGAAGGTATACAGGAATATATACGGGACGGGAAGTTACAGCTTGGAAGGAATACAGGAATATAATACAGCCCCACGAGATAAATTATTGTAACTTTGCAAGGTTCCATGTTTAATCTCAGGGAAATATGAAGGATTATTGAAAATATATCACCATATATGTTATTTGCAAATTATTATATGCAAATATTTGAATTTATTGCAAGTGAAAGGGGCTCAGCGCCCCCCCCCCTTCCCCGTGATGGGGGCTCAGCCCCCTATTGAGCTTGCCATATAATTTCTTCTTAATTTACTTTCTTTCAAAGAGATAACAGGTCCTATTGGAGATTATTATTTGCAATTCAAATAGAGGAAACAAATATTTCTCCCCCTCTAGAACCAGTTCTTCGAGTGAGGAAATAAATTTCTGAAATTGTCAGGAAGCCTGGGCTGCAAATTGCAAAGTTTGAAGACTTTTGAGCTCAGACCAAACCTCGTCCTTGTGATGAAGACAATTTGTTGTGGCAGGCGATGTGACTGAGCGGCTGACCTAGCTGGAGAATACGGACAATTGCTCCAGTCAAGTCAGTTCCCTCAGTCAAGCCAGTTCCCTCAGTCAAGCCAGTTCCCTCAGTCAAGTCAGTTCCCTCAGTCAAGCCAGTTCCCTCAGTCAAGCCAGTTCCCTCAGTCAAGTCAGTTCCCTCAGTCAAGTCAGTTCCCTCAGTCAAGTCAGTTCCCTCAGTCAAGCCAGTTCCCTCAGTCAAGTCAGTTCCCTCAGTCAAGTCAGTTCCCTCAGTCAAGTCAGTTCCCTCAGTCAAGTCAGTTCCCTCAGTCAAGTCAGT
>NW_025940000.1:0-749 GCF_000764305.2 Hyalella azteca
GGATAAATTCAAGAGTTTTTTAACCAATCAGGGGATTTAAATATTTTGAGATTATAAAAATGACTTCTAATGAATATTTTAAAATGTATATGCATTGTAGACGGAGCTTGATTCATGCCCTCTTCATCCGAGCCCATATACGCTTTGTCTGTACAATAATTACAGTAAAAAAAGTAAAATTTGTGTTTAGCTGCAAATGGAAAAACTCAGAAAATTATCAACTTAGTCTCATTTGAACGTTTAATTATCTCTTAGAAAAAGACCTAATTTGACATTTATTATTTTTTCCAACTAGCCTCTAGCGCATGCAGCAATGTAACTCATTCAACCCTGGAATAAAGCAGGATGAAATAAATAAGCAATTATAAGGCCTTGTGGCCCTAATTCTGCACTTGATTATACACAGAAAAAAAGGCCCAGACTGGCCATTCTCAATTGTATTCCATACAATTTCTGGCCTCGTTAAGGCCAATTTTATTCGGTGCTTGAAGGATTGCTCTCAGACATTGTGGCTTGCTTTCAGACATTGCGGCTTGCTTTCAGACATGGCGGGTTGCTTTCAGACATGGCGGCTTGCTTTCAGACATGGCGGCTTGCTTTCAGACATGGCGACTTGCTTTCAGATATTGTGGCTTGCTTTCAGACATGGCGACTTGCTTTCAGATATTGTGGCTTGGTTTCAGATATTGTGGCTTGCTTTCAGACATTGAGGCTTGCTTTCAGACATTGCGGCTTGCTTACAGACATTG
>NW_025940001.1:0-17871 GCF_000764305.2 Hyalella azteca
GCCATCGACCGTCTGGCAGCTCAAAGTAAAGTCTTCACACAATTTTACGTCACCAGCCCCGTATGTAGCCCATCCAGGTACAGATCTTCAAACACAATAGTCGATTCGAAATTGCATTATTCTTAACAATCTTTGTCTGTAAGCTGTGACGGATAGAGTGTCTGAATTTAATAATCTGAATGATTACGACCATTTAATTGCAATTATAAAGGATTACGATTTCCGTTGGATAAAATTTCAATTTTTGGACTTAGAGCTTCCCTCCTGACGGGGCGGTACCAGGTGCGCTCCGGCATCTACCCTGGCGTGCTAGAGCCCGACAACCCGCGAGGGCTTCCTCCGAACGAGACCACCATTGCGGAAGTCCTTAAAAAGAAGGTGAGACCTGAAAATTTTCATCTATAATTGAATTGTCAAATATTTGACATTGCATGGAGGTGTGTGCCTCATCAACGATTTTCTGGATGAATAATATCATTGATGTAAACGGGATGCTACCGATTAGAATTACACTCAGTTGGTCTTTCGATGGAACTTTTCAATTGAAGTTTATAACCGCTATATCTTTGGTGATTGTGATGCAGTGCCACTAGAAAAGTGAGGAAAAAGCAAGATATGACACAGTGTGGCCAGAAGCTTATCACGGATTAGTGAGGATGTGTTCCAAGTTTATTTATTCGCTTAAATTATATTTCAGTACGTATATTTAATGAAAAAATAAAACAAATTACATCATGCGTTTTTTTATTTTTTATGCATGTTTTCTCTGTTTACTTTGTTACTTTTTTTTTTGAGTGATGATGATAATACAGTTGTTATGTTTACGATGATGAGCGGTATGAATTGCTCTAGATTTAGGGTAGGTAGGAATGTTTCACTTCAGATGAGTGGAGACGTCGATTGTCGGTGCTCTGTGTCACTCTCGGCGTTTCACGTCAGTCCGCCTACGTAAATGAATTGTGCAACTGCGCCATGATCGCTATGGCTGACATCTAACGACCAAACAAACCGAGGGCATCCTGACTGTATATGATAGTATTTTGTGAGTTGTTTTTAGATCTACCACACCCAGGCGCGTTTTTAGCGCATTTTCTCATTTATGGAAAAAACGCACTATTGCGCTCGCCATGTCCGTCGGTCCGTCTGTCCGTCTGTCCGTGACCTCAAGTTTTCGTCGACGAGAAAATGCGCTCTCTGTCACTCACTGCAGTGAGTACTGTGTTATATTTTTTTACAATTAATGTCCAGGTTCATGCGCATGACCCACTGTGTAGATGGTGTGTGTGCGGGTTGCAGGTTACGTGTATACTGTACTGTTAGGCTTAATACAAAAGGCAATTCACACGAACGATTTTATTTCGAAAACGTCGCCGCTCGAAGCAGTTTGGCGCCGGTCACAGACGACATTCTCATAGGAAACAACAGCTTGAGCTTTAGAAACATCTGTCCCAACGGACGAAAACGAAGCCCAACATAACTGTGAAAGAAATGAACGAAAGAGTAGAACGAAAGCTATGTAACAGTGATTAATATTCGAATAAAGGTTTAATCAATGTCGCAAAGGTAAAATAAGAATGCTTCAAATAGAATCAAACACACCTTGATAAACAGGTAAATGAATAAATATAGATGAGATTCCCCAGTGTAGCAGAAGTCGGACCGGCCCCTCGGGAGTTGCAGTTATTCTAAAAAATAGAATGCTACCGCTTTAAATCCAGTAAATATGAAATTTTATAATTAGAGCTCAATCATTCCTCAATATTACATTTATATCAATCCCCAAACCCACCTTAAAATCTTTGGCTTCAAGCTGAAATTTTAAGAGGCATTTTAAATGGCCATATAAAGGGAAATTCATTAGTAGTAGGAGAAAGGCAGACTCCGACGCAAACGCAATTACAGTAAAGATTAAGGAAGAACTTCGCCCTTCCTCTCAGTTAAGGAATATTTAATAGTTTAATCGTGATACGAAATTCAAAAGCCACAGGCCAATAGACTAATTTAAGTTGAAGGCAAAGCCCAAGCGCGTTCGGAGTCTAGCCTTCTAAACAAAGAAGTTCGAACATGCAGTTAAACGCAAAAAATAAACATAACGAAAACAAAGAGTGATCACTCAAACGAAAAATAAGATTTTAGCAAGGCATGGCCTAATAAATCATGAACTCCTGACGGAGCAACAATGCCGTGGTCGTCACAGCCTCAAGTTCTTATCTTAACTATTCACAGATCCCTACATATCTAAGACTAAGAAAAAGAATCGTCAACTTGGACGATCCAAGAAATACGGAAATTTCTAACAAATCAGCATCTTCTATCAAATGAATCTCTTCAGCCTTCCGTGAATGGGGCCACTGCAGTAAATTCACAATGTTGTTTCTCTAACTTTTGATTGAATTTACTAATAATTTTGACAAATTTGAGCGATTTTTTATTTACGTCAAGTTTGAGTGGTTAATATGTTTTATGCACTAGACCTAGAGGACCTAGATGATACGAATAGCAATTTTCTGGGACGTAATAAGTTAAATCTTACTAGGTTAGTATTTTTCTAATAGAACGCTTTTTCGATAAATTTGTTTTTTGTATGACCAGAAATGTCGCACTCGAGTGTGGAGAGGGCAGGTCTACTGTCCAGCGTGCAGCTGCGGCTGCTGCCCACCGACGACACCTTCGCTCTCCGAGGAGCCGCCCTCGCCAGCGCCATGAAGCACGACGCCGAGCTCGGCCTCATCCCATTTTGCGTCAGTTGAAGTTCAACGTTTAGAACCTAATTAATAAACTCAGACCTGAACTGCACCAGGACCAGAACTGTTCTGCGAGTTCTAGCCTTCAACAATTCCCGCACTGCCTCCAATATTGAAAAAAAACTACTCCTCCAAAGAGGCGTTTAACGACTGCTGCGGAAGAAGTGACGTATTGAATGGCACTGACTCGCTATATGCCGCAGTGATTTCATACTACATACGTTATATCAATCTAACGTTGTTAGAAACTCGCTATCCTTCACTAATTTGCATTAAACATTAGGCCATATACTTATCTTCAGGTGGTCGTGACGTTGGGAACCACCGCCTCATGCGCCTTCGACAACCTGCAGGAGATCGGCGAAGTGTGCCGCGGTTACTCTGACGTCTGGATCCATGTCGACGCTGCTTACGCAGGTCTCTTTTTATCGTCTGATGCATCCAAGTGTCAATATAACGTAGAAAAAACTGGAAGATTAAAAAGAAGCAATTATTTCCTAATGAAAATATTTATCTGAAACATACTTCAGAGTTGATTGAAAGATTTTGAATGTCCATATAATCTGAAGTGTCAGGCAAATCATATTCATCTTTTTAACATTATTTTACTTACATTCAGTCAGAATATAATATATATAATAACAAACATTTTTATTCATGTCCATTGCCACGTCTTCTTCGAAAATTTGTGTTTGTTAGGCGCCGCTTTCGTGTGCGAAGAATTCCGCGGCCCCATGAAGGGCGTCCACATGGCGGACTCGTTCAACTTCAACCCCCACAAGTGGATGCTCGTCAACTTCGATTGCTCGACCATGTGGTGCGCTGAGTTGTGCTAGAATGTCTGTACATCATACGCTATTGGATGTGCAATTTAATTCTTCGTAATTTCAATTGCAATATTGTTCCAACGTTGTAAATCAACCATGACATAAAAATTTTCACTGCTGTTTGCTTGAGTAAATAGATATTAAGAGCTTAATAAAGTTAAACTTTACAGTATTGATTTCCTACTGAAAATCAATTTTCACTGATTTTTTTCTAGGATCCGTAAATCGGAAGAGGTCGTTGATGCATTTCGCGTGGACCCGATTTACCTGCGTCGCGAGCATCAAGCTAATCCAGATGCTCCTGACTACAGGGTGAGCCTCGGCCAGCCCAAGATGAGTACACAGATTAATGTAATGTAATGACCATGCTGGGATTAATGTAATATAATGACCATGCTGAACAATGCAGAAAACGTGCTAACCGAACGGGTGATATGTGCAGGCAATATGTTCCCTGAGGTAATATATACGCTATACGAGAAATACGCATATAATCTTCAGGAGATGATCTTACTGTACAGGTACAGTACGAGTATACTCACTGTACTAGTAATGTAAATACTGCAATGGTCGTGCTGAAATCGCAGAGGCAAGGAGTCCTGATATCACAATCAATGCCGCGCCGACAAGAGATCTGTGATTATAATCATGAGAGTTCGCTGTTCTGACATCATGAGAGTTCGCACTTCTAACATAATGAGAGTTATAACATCATGAGAGTTCGCTGTTCTAACATCGTGAGAGTTCGCTGTTCTAACATCATGAGAGTTTTCTGTTCTAACATCGTGAGAGTTCGCTGTTCTATCATCATGAGAGTTCGCTGTTCTATCATCATGAGAGTTCACTGTTCTAACATCACGATAGTTCACTGTTCTACCATCATGTGAGTTCGCTGTTCTAACATCACGATAGTTCGCTGTTCTAACATCACGATAGTTCTCCCTGATCGTGCCCTGACCGCAGCACTGGCAGCTGCCGCTGGGTCGTCGGTTCAGGGCGCTGAAGCTGTGGTTCGTGATGCGCATGTACGGCAGAGACGGACTGCAGAGACACATCCGTAAACAGGTCTGCTACCTCCATGACAATTTTTTACGCTGCTTCAAATTAAATGAAAAAATACGAAATTTAAAATTTAGCCGCAACAATTTTGAGAACTTTGATTTCCTGAAAGTTTCAGAAGTAATTTCTTTTTATTGTAAAATTGTGTTAATTTTACTGAAAGTTTCACTTCCTCGTAAAAACTGCCCATTAAGATTATCACGATTAACCACAACCGCAACTTCCCCGACATTGGAGATCTTTTGCGTACAACATACGGGCTCTATGAAGGCCAGAGATAGATAAAGCCCCTGAGAAATGCCAGCCAGTCTCTGGCGTGACACAGCAAACCACTGAACGATTTTCCGCTGTTGCCATGTCCTATGAATTTCATTGAATGAAATAAGTTCATTTGACTACTGCAAATAGCAAATACTACATACTTACTCAAGCTGCCTAAGAAATGACTGTTATTCGTTGATCAACTAAATTAATTTCAATAAACAAATGACATGAATCCTGCAGGTGGCCCTGGCGCAGCAGTTTGAGGTGCTCGTGCGCCAAGACTCGCGCTTTGAGCTCGTCTGTCCCGCGGTGCTGGGGCTCGTCTGCTTCAGGGTTAAGGTCAGACCGCGGTGCCGGGGCTCGTCTGCTTCAGGGTTAAGGTCAGACCACGGTGCTGGGGCTCGTCNACAGTCCCTCAACACAGTCCCTCAACACAGTCCCTCAACACAGTCCCTCAACACAGTCCCTCAACACAGTCCCTCAACACAGTCCCTCAACACAGTCCCTCAACACAGTCCCTCAACACAGTCCCTCAACACAGTCCCTCAACACAGTCCCTCAACACAGTCCCTCAACACAGTCCCTCAACACAGTCCCTCAACACAGTCCCTCAACACAGTCCCTCAACACAGTCCCTCAACACAGTCCCTCAACACAGTCCCTCAACACAGTCCCTCAACACAGTCCCTCAACACAGTCCCTCAACACAGTCCCTCAAGACAGTCCCTCAACATAGTCCCTCAACACAGTCCCTCAACACAGTCCCTCAACACAGTTCCTCAACAAAATGGCGCTGCGCCACCAAGAAAAGGTCGAAGAGAACAAAAGAGGACACTGAGTGGCCAGCAAGAGAAATGAGAATTGGAAAGAATAGTAGGAGATGAACAAGGCAAATAGCTCATAATTGGGTTGGTAGTTGGTGTGTGGTTCTGATTGGGCTTGGGAGGGGGAACCCGTCAGGGCAATGACAATTTACATGTCGGGGTGGTAGTTCTCTATGGACAGTATATCCAACTTTGAGTTTTACTATGAATAAATAATAATACGTACTCTCTATTTCCATGCGTTTCGTTTTTTCTTTCTTTTTTTTTTTTTTTTTTTTTTTGTTCCAATATTTTTTCAAAAGGATGATATGATGACGATGAGAGTGATGATGCTGGTGATGATGATGGTGCGGGCGGTGAGTCGATCGAGACTCAGATAGAAAGGTTTGTTGTTTATTGCTGGGTTGTCGGTATGTCTTCGGTCGCATCTTTACTGCGTGTCACTCTAGAGAGTCGTGTCAGGCCGTCAGCGTAGTTCGACCCATTCGGCTAGAATAGAATAGAATAGAAGTGTCGGCGCTGAAGAAATAGGCCCATGGCCTGTTGCCGATTCTTGAACTTTTCGTGACTTGATTCACAAGGGATCCGGCCTTTGGAACCCGATCTTTCCATAGCTGACGATTGATTGAGATAGCTGCTGGACTTATTGCCTGGTCCGTAATTTGCTAGGCATTTTAAGACTGAACATATGCTCCTGCATTGCTTCGTCTGGACTTATTGCCTGGTCCGTAATTTGCTAGGCATTTTAAGACTGAACATATGCTCCTGCATTGCTTCGTCTAGTCTGTTTTTGAAGATGTTCATACTCGGAGCGTCAACGATGCTATCAGGTAGGCTGTTCCACATGTCGGTGACTCGAAGCGAGAAGACGCTCGAGGTTGATGACACCTGCCTACGTGAAGCGAGCCAATCATATTGTATTGGATGATGTTGTGGGTTGAGTGGTTGGTGGTGTAGGTTGTGTGGTTGGTGGTGTAGGTTGTGTGGTTGGTGGTGTGGGTTGTGTGGCTGGTGGTGTGGGTCGATGATTGCATTATATATGATGGTGCGAGTTGTGTATTTGGTGCAGTGGGTTGTTGATTGTATTGGATGATGGTGTGGGTTGTGTGGTTGGTGGTTACATGTTCTAGGGCTGAGGACCTAATGCGTGTCATTTGGCGCATATAAATGACCGCTGCGGCCTTGCTATCGCGTCTGGAAGGAATATAAGTTGACAGAAGAGTTGGGATCATATGTTTTTATGGTGCACGAAGTTTTGCGTGTTCATTGGTGAAAGGCCCTGTTTATAGTGGGAATGTCGCATTGTTCGTGTAGTGCTTGAGATCAAATAAAGTCGGACCAGTTCGTGTTGGTGAAATCGAAGGGTTTTGTTATGAACTGTCAGCATTTTGGATATGGATGATATTGATTGGGTGTAACGGCATCGTAACGTAAATGAGGGATGATCTACCAACGGTGAGGTATGAAGTACGTTCTATGTTGGGTGACAGGTGTCAAAATCTGTGTATTTTGGGTAGTTTTTTAGTTTCATTGCTTGATTTTTACTACTTGGGTGATGATGCTATGTGTGGCGAAAGACAATTCTAAAACTGTTTCATTGCTTGTGTATGGCTAGAGAGTGTTGTCTATGAAAATATCGGAAGTGTTTCGGTTTTTCTGATCCAGGTCCAGAGATGAATGATTACTTGTACTGTTCGTCAAAAGTCGTCTTTTTCTCAGTGTCATAATTAAACAAAAGAGCCAGGGTAATTTTTATCGGGCTATCGCGGAAGTGGAGGGTCATTTTTATGGTTGTCGTCTATTGGTTATTAAGAAAGATAGAGTGGTGAGTGTCTGAGGTCGTCGATCGTTGATGAATTGGTCCCTGGCATGAAGTCAGTGTCAGGGGTCTGGGTCTCTGGTTGAAAATAAAATAACTTGAAAATTTTCGCCGAGTCTCTCTCGAGGGAACGTTGCTTCAATGTCATATAGTTGGCTTTTAGAGATTTGTAGAGTGTGGTGTCAAACCCGACCTGGCGGAAGAAGCTGGCGATATGAGCTCCAGTATTATGGCCGTCAATTTCAGTGGAGCCTTAATTGACTGTCAGTATCAGTGTTGGGGGACGTTAGTTGGCTGTCTGCATGTCAGTATCAGTGTTGAGGAACATTATGTTTGCTGAATTACCTTCTTTGCCATTGAATGGTATCGACGCGAGTTTGATTGATCTTGTGTTTGATTGTCTTGTTCTGTATCTGCTGTTTGTGATGTATTTTCTGTTTGAAATATTAACAGTTTGCTGCAAGTGTACAGTGGTCACTGTGGCAATTGAAACAGTTTTTCGTAGGTGTTGTAGTTATGTAGGTCACACTGGGTGTAGGTGTGATCTTTGGCAGCGCACTCGTAGCAATTAAGAGGGAGTGGTGAACGTGCTTTGATAGGTTTGGTGATCTTCAAATTTTTGGCATTTGTAAAATTGGGTTTATTGTTCTTGTTCACATTGCGATGGGGTAATTTTTGTGTTGAACAAGCAGAATATCCGGCGGTGAGTATTCATAGTGCAATTGTGGTTTCTGTGGTGATTATTTTAATGAAGTTTGTGTAATGTTTTATTTTTATGTCTTGGATATTTAACCATTTTTGTTGAGTGTGGATTACGTGTTTTATTTCGGCGGGGCTATGGCTACCTATGACTTTGTCACTTTGTCTTACGAAGAATGAACACAACCACAAATAATGACCCCAGTGGGCCGTCAACAAACTGACCGGAAAACTAAAACTTACGAAACAAAAAAAAAACGAAGTGGTGCCTTCACACTAACTGATTCACGAACCGGCCGTTTGATTTACATTGTCCTGTTTATCTGCTCATAAATAATAATAATTCGATCGTCCCGGAAGTCGTTGCGGTAGTCATTGGTAACAGCACCAAAGCAGAGAATATACAGTGTGTAGGCAGTCTCAATTATCATGATTTATAAACTACGAGTGTTACTGTATCATGCGCGGTGACGCGTCGTCCTGAGCTCCGAATTTCCTAAAACCCACGGAAATGCCGTCGCTGCTGGGGTAGGACGATCAAGTGAAAACGAAGTTAATTAATTCTGTGTGAACCTCTAATGAACCTTTTATTAATAACATTAGATACATGTATATTCTCGCTAAAATTGTAACCAAGTAAGACATTTATTGGAATTTTTCTTATTTCGGAATAATTGTACACTTCTAAGAATGAATGGGTTATACTTTCCAACTGAAACGCCTCTGATGCGTTCTTTTGTCGGGCCAAACTGAGTCTGGATGACCGACAGAAGCTCAACAGATGCATCGTGTTTTGGACAAAGCCTATCTCATTTCTCACTGTAATCGAGAAACACAATAATTGTTGTGTTTTAGTGGAAGAATAATTGTAACCGAGAAACACATTAGTGGTAAGGTGAGTGGCAATGTATTAAGAATTACTGTAACCTAGAAGCAAGTTAATATTAGCGTATTAAATTTAACAAGAAGAGAACGAAAGAAACACATTAATTGTAACGTAGTCAAATATCCAGACCTTGGACCGGATTAGTAGCAGAGCAAATTTGTCGCTGAGTCCCGCTGCGTATATATCGTTGTGCTTGTTGCTTTTGTGTTGCTCTCAGTAACGAAATGCAAGAAATTCGTTTACAATTTCTGAGCTTAGGTTTGCGATGGTATTATTTATCAATAGAAATAAATGTTTCCCGCTGCACACAATTTTTATTATCCAGCTGAATTACATATAGAAAATCTGAATAGCCGATTGACGAATTCAACACTTTTGCAATCTTTACAGTTCGCTTTAAAAAAAAATAACGAAAAGTTGATTAAACCCGTTGATCAGGGATTGTGAAGCCTTCATAAATCTGAATAAACATCGCATTACCACAACAGTAACATCGTCGTGACCAACAATCGAACGATGAGTCAAGGTTCGGAGATAATCAGTAATCAGTAATCAAACCTCGCCACCATGCATGGTGACTCAGTAGTTAGTTACGAATACTAAAGTTGGAGCCTTGAGCAGCAGGTTCGGTCGCAGCTTCCTGTGACAGATCTAGTCAAAATCTACCAAGTGGCCGGGTGGTTGACAACAGCATGATTGGTGCAATACGCAAGGGGATCGAAAGACCGGATAGCTGTTTAAATTTTTGTGAGATCTAGAATCAATGACTGGCCAGGTCTGGCCTATTCGATGCTACTAATACTATAACAAACGTCATAAGAACATCTTTCAGGTCTAACTTACCGCTCCAATAGCCTCCTCAATCCCTCTCACGGCCCATTTACTCGTACTGGTTGCCGACAATTGCCTTCATTGACCAACGATACAGTCAGTAACCTGCCCCAAGACTACCAAGGAGCCTACAACGAGACTATGATGAACCTACAATGACTCGCATTATCACGTAGGGGATTTTTGGTCAGAAATTCACTATTTCTCGCGTATTCAAATGTTCTTTTTCGAAAGTGGAACTTGTGAGCATTTATCTTGGACGAAGAGGATTATGAGGGCCTCATTATCAAGGGCGATTCTCCAGCTATCAACCTGCAGACTACAGGATTAGTCTGAACGCTGAAATTATTTTCAGAGTAATTTTAAGCTTAGATTTCAAATTGCATCCACCGTACCATTGATTTGCACTACTGTCGTTTCCATAAGTTCAATTTCAAGTGTTGCAAAACCTTCACCTGCTTGATAACGAAAATTATCTTTTCGAAACGTCACACTCCATTAAAATGTCATTTGCTAACTTGCTTTCTGATCTCCCTATACCAACATAAAAATTTTGTTCGACTCATTGAGAAAACAAATAAGAAGATTAATAATAAAAAGCATGCTCTGGTCTTTAATCAAACTTGCATAACGGAAAGGCTTCTACCGAATTACACCAAGTAATACCTTGAATGCATCGTTGCTGATATTATTTTCGTCACATGCAATCGAAAATTTATCCGACTGGTGTACCGAGAAAACTCATTTATATATCATCCCGGAGTTAAGCCTTATTTCGAGTTCGTCAGAACATGGTTCTACATACCAGCCTGCCTGACCGTAGAATTTCGTATTTCTAGTATTTGAATTGTTCATCTGAACAGTGGTTAAAGTTAAGAGTACTACGATTGTAGCATAAAAGTGTGGGTTTGATCCCAGCTCTGTGCACCAGTTTCTGGTCAGAATCGGCAAGGAGGCCGGGCGGTCAAGCAATGAAAATTGAAGCAATGAGTTGCGAGTACGAGAACGCAACAAGCTGTGAATGTTCTGCGATGTTAAGAATCGGCGACAGGCCAATGATCTAATAAACGCTGAAAGCGCTATATTATATTATTACAATGAAGCAATTCTAGTTCCGTTAATGAAAAAAAACTGGCAACAAGTCTAGCGGCTATCTCACACAATCGTCAGTTATGGAAAGATCGGGTTCAAAAGGCCGGATCCCTTGTGAATCAAGTCGCGCAAAGTACAAGAATCGGCAACAGGCCATGGGCCTATTTCTTCAGTGCCGACACTTCTATTATTTTCTTATAATATCTAAGTGATTAACCGTCCAATTGAACAGGGTTATGGAAATGATCGAATACTAACTATTCTATTCTATACTATTCTATACTATTCTATACTATTCTATACTATTCTATTCTATTCTATACTATTCTATACTATTCTATTCTATTCTATTCTATTCTATTCTATTCTATTCTATTCTATTCTATTCTATTCTATTCTATTCTATTCTATTCTATTCTATTCTAATAGGGATTCAAAATCAAACAAAATGTTAGAAATACATTTTTGAACAGTGTAATGTTTTATTAAATTCAAAGCAGAAATATATCATATGAATTAATACCTCAGGTTGGCTGCCAGGTTTTGAACATGAATTTCCACGATAAATTTCGATTCGTCGATGCGACTACTACTCCAGAGCATCTACAAACATCAGAATAGGCAATTACTTAGGTCCTTCATTACAATTCAAGACAGGTGTACCCCAAGGAGCCTGTCTCTCCCCTCACTCTTTACAGCTTCTACATCCTCGATCTCCCAAAATCACTACCTCACGCAGATTGTTTGGCATTTGCTACTGACGTGACAAGAATAATAAGATGACGAGACCCACGCACCGCAATACACACCACACGCCATTCGATTGATAGAATTATTTTAATGATAAGCAAATAAATGGTTGATAGTAAGACAAGCATGTTCCCTTTGTGGCAACGCAGAAGTAGGCAGGGACTTCACTTGTTAGTATCTGCCACAACGGACTGCCTCGTCACCACGCAGACGGACTCTGTAGATTCAAACTAAAGGCGTGTGCTTGAGAAATTTCAGAGAGTTACTCAGGTTAAAAAGTGTTGGACCCGTACATTTCCCTATACAATATAGAACTTTATTAATTCAAGGCTACAAACAAAAGAAAAAACCTGAATATTTTTTTTTAATAAAAGAACCAACTAAATCTTCTAAAGCAAACGTAGACAAAAACATACTTTTTTTATCACATGTCAACTAATTGAGTTTAACGGGGAAAATAATCCAACAATAAAAAAACTTGACCCAAAATTTTTATTAATTTTGTCCTCCGTTTATTGTTTTCCGTTTGTTTCTTGTTTTTTTGTCCTCCGCTTGAAGAAAATAGTAGATTAATTAGCGCAAATAAATATACCAATCCACCTAACCACATGTCGCTAGAAATTTGTGATCACGATTGTTGCGTTAGATTGTCAGCTGATAAACAGAGAGGCTCCGGTGCAGTTATTTCCAGCGCCGGAACTTCCCTCAAGGTGTGCTCGAGGACAGAGTATGCATGACCCTTGAAGTGGAAGTGCCCACTGAAGCAGGCCCCCGCCAGGAGTAAGGTGTACTAGAGACGGTCGTCCCCCCACATGTTGTCGTAGGGCAGGCTGGAAACGGGGTACTCGGGGCGCATCTCTGAGGAGCAGAAACGTTTGTTGTGTTCGCCGATATGAAATTATTATATCAATGGAATCATTAAGTTATCTGCAGAACATTAATCAGCTAGAGAATAAGTGTGGTGCGAACTTACTCTAAAAGGCAAAGATAGCCTCCTCATAGGGGTCATTTATAGATCACCTAACAGCTCCTCGGAGCTCTGATAACAATATAGTACTAAACAGCCTTTTACCGAGCACGATTTTGAGCAGGTCGCATACGTTGATCATTGGTGACTTTAACCATCCAGAATATCCAGCATATGAATCTTCTCCAAGAGATGGGAATCAACCAGGATCCTTGTTAATGGCGCAGGGACCCCGAAAGAATTTCGAAGAAACACTTAGATTCAGATCCGCATTCAGATTTTGATTTTGACTTTACGTCCTTGTCCTCGCCGTATTGGTACCTACGTGAAATCGACACTTTTAGACCCACTTTCGTACTTCCAGCCCTGCTACGAAGATGAAATTTTGGCCCATAATAGAGCCTGATTTTAGATTGACGAATCAAAAGTCGGATCCCCAAAATTCCCCATGGAGAAGACACAAATCCCCAAAAACGAATAATTTTTCAAAAATTCACCAAAAATCAGCCGTTGCTTGCACGCGCCTCTATCTTGGCTCCTTTTCTTCTCATTGGTTTGGGCAAGTTTCCGGGAATTCCTGGCCAGATCCGCTCAAAAAAACGCCCCCCAGGGGGGGAAAAGCAAAAAAATTATCAAAAATTTGACAATTTTTTAAAAATCGGAGAAATTTTTTTGAACGTTGCCCTTTGAGGGAACGATAGAAAATAATGAGATCTTTCACGGAAAAAATTGAAAAAATTCTGGAATTTTTTTCCGCCGAGAAAAAGCCGTTTTAAATTTTTGGCAGTTTTCTGTGGAGGCCAAACGGTTGAAGATAGAAAGGAAATTTTTACGTCAAATTATCTCAAAATGAAAGTTAATTAGGGTTTATATCGGACAATTTCTCAATAAACTGCTTGGCTCGCGAGATGTTCGAAAAAAATCGATTTTTTTACTTTTTGGCAAAAATTCAAGGCGAAATAACTCGAAATCCGTGCATCTCACAGGAACGTTTATTTCGATAAAAATTCATCCCCAGACTTGTTTTATGATATGCCGTTGAAAAAATTTCAAAATTCGAAAAAAAAAATTTTTCGCGATTTTGCCGGATTTTTTAAAAGTTTTTCCCACCCCCGGGGTGGGGAAAATTTCAAACAAGTTATTCTCAGCCGGGATTGAAGCCACAGGCGCCAAACTTGGCACACATGTTGGGCATGATTACAGGTATTCCATAAACTCTTTTGGGCCATCCAGGGTCGTTTTTGTGGCGACAACGAATTAAAATCTAATTTTCTTCAAATGAGTTTTTGTGAGAACTGCGCAGTCGATCGTCACCAATTTTGACACGCATATAGGCACCATTGGCGTGTCTTATGTATACGTTTTTGAGGGGGTCTTCATTATGAATTTTTTCGAGAAAAAAAATCAAAAACCAAAATTTTGAAAAAAAAAATTTTCTCAGTCAGGAAAAAAGCCACACGTTTCAAACTCGGTACACATGTCGACCATAATGAGAAGTATGTCCCTATAAATTTACAGCCCTCTAGCATAAATTTTACGACTATAAAAAAATAAAAACCACTCCCCCTCCCCACCCAATTACTCGGCGACAAAGCAATGAATTGACTCGAAACTTCGCACATGTCTAGGGCATGACTTCCTGTACATGCGGTGAAATTTTCATTTGGTCATCGCTTAGTATTTTTTCCACAAAATCGAAATAATCGTAAAGTTTTGTCGTGGAACCGACGTCCGCTCCTTCGCGGAGTTCCGTCACCTTGAACACTATTAAAGTTCAAAATCTATCAGTTACCTTCATTAAAATCATTTACTTCTACCTGGATTGTTGAACCGTATAGCGCTCCCGTAGAATGGTACGACTCCTGCTACGACCGTACTTCAATCGCACTTCTGCAGCCGTATCACCAGCGGATGGGTCGCAGCTGTGTAGCCGATCGTCCCGGCTAGAGGCTGTTCCTCAGAACTATCATGTTTCCTTGATATTGATGTCTCACGGTCAGTCTTGCCGTGAGACATCAATATTGATGTCTTATTGATGTCTCACGGTCAGTCTTTCGCGATTACCAAACACTCATTAGCAAGAACGAAGATTAACTTGTTTTTTCATATGCAAACTTGTTCCATCTGGAAACTTGTTCCATCTGTAAGCTTGTTCCATCTGATTTTAAAATATATGGAAGTGGTCAATTCTTTTGATGTTTTCGGAATTGCGTTTGAGTTTAAATACGATATTGGCAGAGTGAGCTGATGATTGCTTGAGTGCTGTCTAACGTTGCAATTGATTAGATATGAATTGTCACTGTGAGTATTGGAATTCTTTACAGGTGTTGTTTTGGTGGAAGTGTGCTATTTTAATGATGGCTTTTTGAAATTGATTGTTTTTAGAAGTGATAAGATATAGAACTGTGAGTATATATTGTATATGCCTTAATGATGGAGTTGATTGTGGTGAGTGAATTGGTTATAATGTGAAAAGAGTGCGCTGGTGATTGAATTGACTAGGTGTGTTATTGATGTGATTTATATTATTATATTGAGGTGTTTGTATGCAGGTAATGTTGAAATTATATGTGTGAAAAGGGACTGTTGCGGCATGATTGTCCCTGATGTGCTGGTTCCTGGAGTCTGTGCGAGACTCATTTTTAATCCAGAACATCACCAAGCCAACCCATTTTAGGGGTAAACGGACCCCAAATATTCTAGATCTTGTGTTTACTAGTGAAGAATCAATGATAGATGAGCTTCGCCACGAGGCTCCGTTGAGAAAAAGCCACCACCAATCATAGTTTTTCAGTATTAAGTGCTATGCAGAAAATGTCTCGTCTCGTTACGTTAATTCTCGTTTCATTTCTACCTGTCTCTTATCGTTTCATAATTGCCGAGACACAAGTTTTAAAGTCCGGGACACGAGTGTTATCCAGGGTGTTATCCCAGTTTATTTCGAGAAAATTATTCCGAGACGCAGGCGTCTACTATTGGCGAGTGCTAAATATTATTGTCGAGAGCTGAGTGGTTATTTATATTGAATAAGTAATTGGTTCACGTTAATTCATCACTCCGCACTCTCTGTGTTTATTATTTTCTGAGATATAAGCGTGTTGCTAGTTAAAACGTGGGAGGTCGTTTTGCTCCAAACAAAATTGGAGAGTGTTCAATGTTATTGTTGAGTACGGAGTGATGAATTACATTGAATAAGTGATTGATTCACCATATTTCATTACACCGAATTCTCTCGGTTGAAAATTTTCCGAGACATCAGCGTTGTACCTGCGGAACCTGAAGTGATCGCCAGGTTTCACTAAAAATGTAAGGTGATAAATCGTTGAACATGTTTAAGCAGAGAACGGGTATATCTGCCTCAAACGCTACTGCGGGCTCGCCAAGCTCCCGCGTATCCACGTTTGCCGCGCTGCTACGCCGCCATCTTTGTATCACACTGGCGCCTCAGCTTACTCTCTCGTTCCTACACATTTGGACGTTTTGGTAGCATTGGAGAAAGAAAGAACAAAGCAGAAAGGATTAGGATGTTTTCAAAAACTCCTTCCTTCAGTGAGAGACCTATATTTAAGAAAATTGTTCGACATTAACGATGTTGACGCCAACGAAGTGTCGGCAAAGCCGCGATGTGCAGATTTTGCAAGCCTGCCTCCCGTTTAACACGGTGATTTACTAAACTATTTGGTGTTTGGTGGTCAGCCAATACACCTTGCAAGAATTCAAGGCATACAAGACGCTTGAAGCTTACAAACAATTTGTGGATGGATGGGTACAGGCGATGGAGAAACGAAACTTCAACGAATCAAGAAAGGCGATGTACTTGGTACAGTTAGTTTATTAGTACAACTGGACGAAGATAATGATGATGATGAATGGAACCTTCTATGAATGGAAAATGAAATTCCTTTTCACCTTTTTGAAGAGGAAAAGGATAGAATTTTATCAATGCTTACCAGGTAACCAGGGTTCGGACGGCTCATAGTAATACCGATCCCGATATTGGACGCGCTCATGTGACACCTCAGACCACAGAACTGACCAACAACACACCAATTCACTAGAAACCTCGACGTTTTGCAAAACCAATTTATATTGAAATTGAACGGCGATGTAAAGAACTGGACCCATTTGATGTTATAGAACAAAGCGAATCATTTTGATCTCCCAACAAACCAGCCAACTGCAATAACACTATCATCGCTGCAGGATAATGAATCATGACAGTGTTATCTGATCTGCAAATATTATTACGTTTTATTTTTACTTAAGTAGCTTATCTAAAGGCAAGTAACAGATTTTGCCCTTGGAAAATGTATAGTATGATTAGTATCGTATATAATAAATATTCACGGCTGGTAAACTGATATGCGATACGTATATCAGTACGAGCCATAAACTGATACGATATACACGGCATTCACAGCTAATGAACTAAATAAGCGCATTCCATTGCATAGTTTTCTGTTTAAATGGCCGTGAGAACGACTGGTACATCCTACAACGGTGCAGTAGCGTCCCATCTTCAAGCAAAAACTTCAAAAAGAGACGATCGCAGTAGATTTAACACGTATAAGCGAAAGCTAGACCCTGCTACAAATATGGCGGCCGATCCCACAATGCATCTGGCGATTTGGTGCCGTGACGTCAGCCTTTCGAGCCCGTTTGATATGCTATTGCAGTGTCTGTTTGTAAAATTACGGATTCTCCGCCACATTCGATCGATCCATTATTCGCCACATGTGACATGGAGAGAGTCAGCCGCGTTCATCGAGTAAACACCTATAGTGTCTTACGTCCTTGATTGTGTAAAAGCTAACTTGCAAGTAATCGTTTAGAATTAATTACAAACAGGGCCTGGACTGTACTTCTATATATACCGCGAGTATATAACATAACATAACATAACATAGTGATGTCGGCTCTGAAGTGTAGGCCTGATGTGGCCTGTCGCCGATTCCTTTCCATTTCGTGCCTTGTTCATAGATCTAAACTCGTGTCATTTGACCGGATCTTTTCATGACTGGCGATAGTTTGAAGAAGCTACTAGACTTCCACCGGGTTCGATAAGGAGCTAGGCATTTCAAATCTGAACATATATTTTTCCATAGCTTT
>NW_025940001.1:18816-36215 GCF_000764305.2 Hyalella azteca
ATAATACATGCAGAAACGTACATTTTTTTATAGATATTAAAAATTTAGGCTCTATGACTTGTATACTATGTCTATCACAGTCTATAGGATTTTGAATCGCTGCATGCATTCAAATTCAAATTAGGTCCACCCACGCCCCACGGCCAGTGTAGCTGTCAGCTCACCTTCTTCAGAAGTGTGAAAGCTTTTGCCGGTGAAGGTGTGTTCTACGATCGGTCCATAAAGAAGTGTTGATTGGTTCAAAATGGCATAACAGGTTCTTTTGAATAACCTATGGATTGGCACCATGG
Source organism: Hyalella azteca (assembly GCF_000764305.2). Taxonomy (NCBI): domain Eukaryota; kingdom Metazoa; phylum Arthropoda; class Malacostraca; order Amphipoda; family Hyalellidae; genus Hyalella; species Hyalella azteca. The sequence goes on from NW_025940001.1 coordinate 19,107, forward strand.
ATTCAACAGTTAAGTTAGATAGATTTATATACATAGAACGACATAGATTATGCACGTACACAAACATATACAATATACATAGATACACTTGTACATATATAAGCTTCATTTTGATATTTTGGCACCTATCTAAAGTTCACTGGGCCTCCCTGATTTCAAAATGAAAACAGTCAAAAATTGAAAGATTTTCCTTTGCACATCATCATTAAAGTTCCCTCCCCCCCAAAAGTTCACACAGGGAGAATTGTACATTTATACATCTTAAATTAGTTTCCAGGGCAGGTACTTTCAAAACATTGCAAAGTGCTCGTAGCGGCTTAAGTGCAGCATAAGTCCGCTAAGTGCTCGTAACTTCAAATAATGGTACCTTCAGAACATTTTGCAGTACGTTACGAGCACGTAACTTTGCGCCGATTGAAAGGTCGCGTAAGTGGAGTGACGAGCAACTTTTGAGTGAATGAAGCGATTGGTAATCATTTAGTTACTAGTATCTAGTCTCTAATAGTGTCTGGACTAGTGTATCATACTAGTGTCTAGACTTTAGTATCATTTTAAGGTAAAAACTCTAATTTTGATTCAGAAAAATATCCTTATTCGATATTAAGAAAATTTTATTAGTCATGCATCAAATGAATTTTTTCTTAGTATATGTCAACAGAAAACGAATCTGATGGGTGAAGCTAAAATAATATACGTTTAAAAATTACTTTTTAACGACAACACTTCTAAAAAACCCAGTGTCTCCAATGTTAACGATGTACAATGAATTTCTCATTTTATTTTCAAATATTAAAAAAATTAATTTTTCAATTTTTTTACTATGTAATTTTTTTTCAAAATTATTTATTCTGTCAATTGATTCATGCATTGCCTCTGTCTTTACACAAGTGTGCAAAATTTCAGATCAATTAGACAGGTAAAAGTGTGTCAAATATCAGTTATAAGATTTGTAGCTGACAAAATTATTTTTTCAATTTTTTTAATATTGAAAAACAAATTTAATTTTTAAAATCATTTATTTTGTCATTTGATTCTTGCATTGTCTCCAACTTTACGCAAGTGTGCAAAATTTGAGATCGATAGGATAAGTAAAAGTGTGTCAAATTTCGATTATAAGATTTGTAGCAGACAGACAAACAAGAAGTGAAGTTAAAGAGAAGTGTTGTAAAATGAACTTACTAAAATTCTATTCTCGTTGTTCATTATGTCATATTAATCACTAAATAACAGTTTGCTATCTTAAAACGGCATTTGTCATCAAAATATTAGATTAAAAGTGTCTAGAATTCTTTAAAAAGAGACAGGTACTTTCCCTGGCCCTGGGCAGGTACTTTCAAACATTGCCAAGTGAACGTAAATTCTTGAACTTAAGCTCAAGAAGATACGTCTAGCTTACGATCAGCGTTTTTTGACACCTTCAAAACTTTCGTACGACCGACTTAGCCAAGACCGTACCTTCAAACCATGTTGCATGTCAGCCAATCACAAGCTCGCTTACATCCTTTGTTTACATTATGAGTCACATGACGCCACANCATTCACAATCACTGCTCATCGAACACTTGGCTGTGGCGATATTTCTCATTGACAGTAAAATAAACCAAATGTTTTTTGCGGAAATTCGGGCACGAATTCCATTTTCTGAAACACAGATAATGCCTTCCGTGTAAATTTCATGGTATGAATTATACAAAAAGTGCTCAGATATTCGTTGATAAAAATTCGAAGTAAAAATTTTACTCGGACGGATTATGGACATGGCAAAAAAGGATGTGTTTACAGCTCCTGATGATCTTTATCTTCTGTTAGTTGTTGTTGTTCATGGTTGAACTATATAAGGTTGACCCATGAGAAGTTCCGTCTTTCAGTTCAGCTTTCTTGTTACGTCACGTAGATCGAGAAACGTAAACAAACCCGTCATTCCCATGCCTGGTTGGTCGACTGGTTTGATCGCATTTCGGTGATTGGTTAATGCCCGTGACGTCACTGAGATCAGTGACATCACAGGCGAACGAGCTACATCCGCAAAAATGGGCTTCTGATGGATCAACCTTATACTACTTCAACCATGGTTGTTGTTAGCTTTGTTTGAGATGCGTAGATGACCTCATGCGGGCCAACTGTCACATCTGGACATGGCAGTGTTGATGGCTTTCTTAGGTCTCATCCTCAGCAGCAGACAAGTTTCATTGGCTTGCAGTTGGAGCAGCAACTACTTCCAAATGGCCTGGATGATGCTTGCTGTTTCCGTGCTTTCAAGGTTGTCCCCAACAAATGGTCTCTCTTCACAGCGTTTCCAAACGACCAGTGCTTGTGAGAAATTCTGCAATTGCTTTAATTATGAGGTGCTGTGTTCGTTTTTGATAGTCTCCTCCTCCCAGTAATATTCGTGTGGTCAGAGTCTGGATTTCTAAGCCAGAGAGGGCGTGCTTCAGTCTCCGGCGCGCTGCACTGTAGCGACTGCACTCCAGTAAAAGGTGCTCGATTGTTTCATCCTGGTTGCAGGTGGTGCACAAGGGGGAGTCTGACATGGAGAAGCGATGCATGTATGCATTTACACCCACATGTCCCAGCCGAAAGCGGGCCAGTACAACTGAGACACGTCTAGATCTTGTGTGCAGTCAGGGGACTGGGAGTAAATCATCGCGAAGAGTCAACAGATGGCGGCCCTTCCCTGTATTTGCAACATACCGGCGCCAGTTGGCCTGCCAGTATCTTCTTTCGGTGTACTCTACTGGATGGAGCGAGCTATGATTCAGCTCATGGCCCAACTTGGCCGCTCCGTCAGCCAGTTCATTTCCACGAATTCCAGCATGGGCCTTCACCCATTGTAGTATAACTTGTCTATTGACATTAAGTCTCCTGAGCTGCTCCCGGATTCGGTAGGCCACTAATAAGCGCCTGCTGGGGAAGCCCTTTTGTGTCTGCAGGAGAAGCAGAGCTGAGCGAGAGTCGGAGCAAATGACCCAGTTGGGATGTGAGTCACATTCAACAATAACCAGATCAGCCGCTAAACATATTTTTTTATTTTTTTCTCTTCTTCTTTTTGCCACACAATTTCTACTACACACAGCAATCCCCCAATTGTGGCCATTTCCTGTGTGTGTCATTAGTGTATAAAACAGTCTTACATTAGTTTTACCTAGCTAAAGAACCCTAACCAAACTGAAGACGGCCTGACATATCCCAACCTTACCTGTCGTTACCTAACCTGTCCTAACCCAACCCAACATAACCTAACTTAACCTAACCTAACTTATCCTATTCAAACCTAACCTAAGCTAGCCTGAACTAACCTTGCCTTACCTATCATAATTAAACCTAGCCTAACCACCCTTTGTCATGGTCGCCATAGGAACTTGTTCCTGGCTTGAACCTAACCTCAGCTAATGACGTATATTTTACGACATGTTTAATTTCCTACCTGTTCCATTTCCATACCGTGCATAATTGGGGCCGGGGCCGGAGTTCGCATTTCCAACACTCACTGAACGTGCTGAAAATGCGAACTCCGGCCTAAATACTCCAAACTTCAATAACCTAGGTGTCGCTTTTCCTCTATCAAAGTAAATAGTGCAAAAACTTTGAATACTTAGTCGATGGTTGCAAGAAACACTGCTTCAAGACTTCTTAAGCTACCAGTTTCTCAACTTACTAGTCGCACTTACGAGCGCTGCCAACTCCTGCACGCCGGTGGCCATCATCGTACATCGTAATAACTGCTTGATCGAAATTCTAGTTGAAGTCTTGTTTGACGGGGGAGCGCAGCCGTGCACCACAAATTTTGTACACCAATAAGCCCTGAATCGAACGCCTTGGATCTCTCCGGACATCCACCAATCAGCCGTGAATGGAACCTTCTATCCGTAACCGATCCTTGACATCCTTCTGCTTTGAATATTTTGAGCTCTACAGTCTACACCCCCCAGACACGAGAGGGCTGGTTCGACGCACTGCCTAGATACGGACGGCTTGGTGGCGGATATCACATTCGCTGCAAGGCTCCGGCGCGCTACGTCCGAGTGGTGTACAATTTTTTCGCGGTACGGCGGACGACGCTAGGCCATTCGATCGCCGGCTGTTTCTCCTGAGGGGCTGATTGGTCTAATTCAATGGATTCGTTCTGTCTGGTGGCTTTCGGCTGCCTATATGATTTTCCAGAAGTGTTGAAGGCTACGTTCCGGAGGGCAGGAGTCATGATAGTCCATTACATCCAGGGCAGTGGTGGTCTTCGGCAGGCTTCCCGATTCTATCGGGTGAGCTCCTGGGAAAAATGGCTCGAGTGAAAACTTTGACCTCAAACCCCCCTGTACGTGATTATACAGCAGCAGCATTTCAAAAGTGGAGAGTATAAGCATAGCGTCCGCTTCGCTGGCTGTAGGCACACAGAAAGTGAGCAGCTCCTGCCGAATCAAAATTTTTCACTTTAAGGGTGGCTGTTTTTGCAAATACTAGATTGCTACCACCTTGGATGAATTTTAGTTATTATTAGTGAATACCCCCTACATGAAAACATACATAGTCGCAAAAATAACTGTCGGTCATATTTTTTACAATGTGTTATTGAGCTTATATTGTCATTCGGCGGCCATTTTTTTAAATCTTAAATTTGACACCCTTCCACTACTTGCATTTTAGAGGATTTTTAGTACGTTGTTTCTATTGCCCTTCTGAAGCATTGGTGAAAAAATAATTTCTTTTGCAATTTGTTCAGGGTCAAACCTTATTACAACACTTCTCTTTAACTTCACTTCTTGTTTGTCTGTCTGTCTGTCTGCTACAAATCTTATAATCGAAATTTGACACACTTCTACTTATCCTATCGATCTGAAATTTTGCATACGTGTTTAAAGTTTGAGACAATGCATGAATCAAATGTCAAAATGAATGATTTTGAAAAGTAAAAAAAAAAATTTTTTCAATATTAAAAAATTGAAAAAATAATTTTGTCAGCTACAAATCTTATAACTGATATTTGACACACTTTTACGTGACTAATTGATCTGAAATTTTGCACACTGGTGTGAAGTCAGAGGCAATGCATGAATCAATCCACAGAATAAATAATTTTGAACAAAATTTATGTATTAAAACAATATATATATTAAAAAATTGAAAAGTAAATTTTTAATTTTCGAAAATTAGATGAGAAATTCATAACACATCTGTAAGATTGGAGATACTGGATTCTTTGGAAGTGTTGTCTTTAAAAAGTAATTTTTAAACGTATATTTTTTTCCTTGACTAATATCCATGAACATTCTATTGAGCATTGACAATGACCTTGTCCACTGCAAGCTTCATATCAGCAGCCATGTAGCATTTCTTCTGTATCTGTAAGCTTACAGGATAGCTTGTAATTTGCACCATTTTAATTGTGTCAAGTGAATTCACTATAGCAGGAAAAATATTGTAAAAAAAAAATACCAGAAACAGAAAGGAATACTTTAGTGATAACCTCTTATTTTTTCATTAAAATTTTGGAGATATAAATCATAGTTTAGTATATTTATTTTTCATTCTATGTTGCCCGGTGTACAATTCTATCTGATATTCTATGCACAACTTTGTGATGACCAATGACGTATTAATTTTTTTCACTGAGCAAGGTAAATGTAATCAAAAATTTTTTTATTACCCATACGAGTTCCTAGATGCAGAAGCGATGAAGCAGTTGTTTGTTGCTGTAGTGCGCCCGAATCTAAGTTTGGAAATGTTGTGTGGTCACCGCGATTTGAAAAGGACTGAAATTTAATAGAGAAATTCTCAACTTACTCTATGCTACAATGAATTCATTGCGTCAAAAACCTCATTGTATAATTGTGGCACATTTCAGATCACTGTACTGGAGGCGGGGCGGACAAAATTATATGAATTCGATCATGTCTTCGATACTGAGTCCTCACAGGAGGACGTTTATACAACAGCTGTTGCAAAGATTGCAAAGGAGATCCACAATGGTAAGCTATCTTTTAATCCATTTATGTTATTGTAGGCATTTAGATACCTACAGCATAAGTTTCCAATGAACTTGTAAATGAATCAACTTTTGTCCAATTAGCTCTCCTGAATGTTTGAATTTACATTTTTGATTATTCCTCTCAAACATGGAGGGTTTTAAATTGTCATTTTTTTGCTGCTCATTTATATCTCTTAGAATTTAACTGTTTACCAGCTTTAATGGTAATATGTAATATATATATATATATATACATATATACATACACGAGTTTATAAATAAATTTTTAATGGCTTAAATAGCACCGTTCTAATATTGTTATCTAGTTTCCTAATTTTGTGTGTCTCCAGGATTAAATATTGCCAATTTGTCTTACTCATAGTACTTATTTTCAAAATTTGTATAAATCTTCAGAATTCGTCACCATTTTGGTACCAAAGTTTTTATCTAATTTCATAATTCAACGACTTCCAGGATACAATGTGGCAGTCATAGCATACGGCGCGTCTAACACCGGCAAGACCCACACCATGGGTGTAGGATGCTCGCCCAGAAATGCCTCTGAGACGGGCATTCTCCCCAGAGCATTAACCGATGTGTTCAAAGTACTGGCTGAGCGGGAGCAAGCACATGAAATAAAATGCTCATTTGTAGAAGTAAGTCGTTCATTGATTGTAATATTTTCATTAGTTTGTCCATTTTAGTGGGGAAAAGGGAGGCAGCCTGGAATTGCGGGGAGCAGTGGGTGGTGGCGTGGTTATACAAGGTGTGACCGAGGAGTCCGTGGCATCGGTGGAAGAGATAATGGGTGCTCTTGAGAAAGTCCGTAATAATAATTATTGCGTTTTTTGTTGGTATGCATCTTGACCTTTCTGAGGAAGTACTGATGAACTTTATAAAGCTGTAAATTTTAGCTTAAACAATTATTGTTTTGTGCGCCGTGAACTCGCGTAGCAGTCGCACATACGCGGTCTTCTTCGTAAAGCTACAGCACTGGAGAAGGCAAGACGGGTTAGTTTCCTTCCTCTCTTACTCTTCTTTGTTGACTGGCTCATCGCAAAAGAGATGACATTACTCGCTTGCTTAACCCTCTACCGCGTGACGTGAGTAACCGGAGCAATGTTGTCACAAGCCTACTTCCCAACATAGGATACGTTCTAGCGAGCTTAAAATGACTTGTACTGATGGTTGCCGCCACGCAAAACTTTAAAATGTTCTCTGTTGCGTACAAACGTCCTCAGGTTGCTACGCTCATTAGTTTACGTATAATTTAAGTTGAAAGTTATGTTCTTAGAGAGTGACATACGGCGGTAGAAGGCTAAGTGACTGTTTTTTACAGAGATTGTGCCCCTAAGGTGTGCGGCAAATTTACGCTCGTTGATTTGGCTGGGAGCGAGAATGCCAAGAAAGCCTGCACGACTGGACAGCGCATCAAAGAAGGCATAGACATTGACTTGGGCCTGTCGACGCTACGCACCGTCATCGACGCACGCGCCTAGCTCAAGCAACACGTGCCCTTCAGAAATTCAAAGCTGACGAGGCTAGTGCAAGGTCAGATTTGACTTTTTTGAACAATGGAATGCTTGTTGCGTTGTAGCTAATTATCATTCGTTTTGATAGGTTATTCCCTATACTCAAGTACAAGAAGATTTCCTGGAGCTTCCATATTATATATAATGTTGCGCATGCTGCCAAGTGTTCTTCACTACATATTTAATCCTGCAGATTCGCTTGGAGAGTGGTGACACACCCTCCTCATCTGCTGCGTGTCTCCAGGGCAGTCCTCCCTGGACGAGACCAAGCGCACCCTGGAGTTCGGAGCAGTGGGCAGGATGGTCAACTTGTGATTATCCGCCGGAAATTTAAATTTAGTGCCGGAGATCCACGTTATGGACGTGGAGGTTATGGACGCTCAACGTGGGCAGGAGGTGGAGGAGGAGGAGGAGGGGTGGAGGGGGCGCCGCAGCTCCTTCAGCTACCCGCTGTTGAGGGTGGTAAACGGAAGCCCCCCCGTAACCACCCGGAGAGAAATGCAAATTATAAAGTAATACACGTATGTGACTTTTGTAACTATGACGAGTCACTTACAAAATTATAATAAACATACATATAAATAAACATAGCGTTAGAGTACCTGAAGCTAAATTTGCAGTTCGCTGATCGGACACAAGGCTCTAGAAGTCGTTCTCTTACTTTCTAGTAGAAGCGCAGACACGATAAACTGAAGTATAAAATTTCATCTAAATTATAGAAAATATAATATTCTACGGGTTTCACTCTCAAAAACACATTGTGTTTTACTGGCAAGGCAACTTTCGGCAGTTTATGGGAGAAGAGTGACCGGTTCAGTCAATAGCTGCGATTTTGAACGCGATTTCCGGTTGTGAACGCAATGATGAACCTATCGTTCATATGCAAATCTCATTTTTAGCCGCCTGGTCAATTTGGGGCAATTATTGAATTTCGGGCGTTGTACAAGGCCATATAAAATGACCAAGTTACGGGGTAAACGAGTAGAATGGGGCTCCAGGCAGCATTGAACATGCTGATAGACACGCAACTGCATCTGCGTTGATCGATCATGAGATGCGATCTACTGCTACTAATGATTGGACTAGTAATTCAAACATGTCAGGTCGTCGGTTTCCATGGCCACCTGATAGATACGTAACAGAGAGTTAGGGGTGCATTGTTGTTCCAAGTAAGACTAAGGCGGGACAGAAATTAGTCCTACCGCGTCGATTGGTCGAGTCGACTACAGTTTTGCAGGCTGAGACGCTATACACGAGGAGAGGGTTTTAGGTACAGTCCACCGGCTCCAGTGCGACGTTGGGAGATGGTCAATAAAGGCGTGTACATGGTTCGAGCAAACAAGAGCTTCACAGTTGTGTTTTCTACGGCGACTAAGAGACTAGCAAGAGAGCGACGCACTCGAGCCCACTACAAAAGCCGAGGCAGTACTGGGTACACTCAACTTGACTCAACTGTCAACTGGCCAACCTCAGCTGTTTTGCGTGCAATGCAACAGCTAGTCGCCTTCGAAGTCGTTAATCATCACAAATATTAGTCATGTCGACTAGTCGCCTCGTGTACAATAAACACTCATGACTGCCCTCGAAGTTGCAGAAGTAAATGTGTAAAGAGTACTCGCGAACCAGAATTTTGACGGAAAGAGATGATTCAGTCGTTCGTCTTTCTCAACCAAGCCGGAGGCGTTCGTAACCGGAAGTTTAACGATATGTCATAATACTCACGACGTCTGTCAATGAGAATGGAATCACAATTCAAATCTCATTCCAATCTCAACCCAAAATGGGAAGACACTATATGCTACGTAGGCGTGGGAGCAATATTGATTCTAAAGAGAAAACTGCACAAGACAGCGTGAGGTGACTGCTCTGGAAACTGGAAAGCAGTACATGGTGGTCGGGTCGCGAAGTAGCATTGCCCAGTCAGCTTGCAGCTTCCTCGAGGTAACAGCTCGTCAACTAACTATGGAGGCCTGAATTCTGCCTGTACCCAGCGCTATAAGCTGCTGTGATGAAACGGGAAAGAGAGCCGTGCGAGATATATAACTATTACACTATTACTCAAGTGACCTATACAGTTACTCTCCGTACACGGCGTAATGTTACAATGCTCTCTGAGAGGCGAAACTCAATTCCTTCTAGCAATAACCACATATAAATTGAAAAGCCTTAGTTTCAAGATTAAGAGAACAGGCAGGGTGCCAATAGTATGCCCAAATTGGGAGATAATCACAGAGTGCAGCGGTAAGTTCGACGCCATTCGAAGAAACGTGGGTGTAGGACGTAACGGAAGCGCACGTGTACGACTGGACATAGTGGCGATAGTGCGACTCGTAACCGTCACCATACACTTAACCTACAGGTTCAAGATCAAAGAAAACTGGATTATTTGTGCGAAAAATTCTAAGACTTTATCGTGAGTCTATGAGCTATTTCATAAAAAAACTAATTCGACACATGCACTATTTGCTACGCCGCTCTATGCTAGGACTAGATAAATCGTGGAATAGCATTGCCATATCTTGTTACTAATTTTTCTATTCAATGTTTGGCCCACTGGTAGTTTTTCGTCCTTATGCTTAATGCTATTAACGAAGGGCTTGCGTCGATCCTGTCGTTTAACAAGTTCAGATTTGACAAAGTAGTCGCATTTACAACGTTTAACAAAGCCATTTGGGTAAATTGATCAAAATGTACCTAATTTGATTTCGGACGTGGATATGACCTGAGAGCGCATTTCCGTTAATTTTTCGTCTCTTTTAACCTTTTCTGTGACGAATGAAATAAAATTTGAAGGATTTTAAATAGAAATATAGCTTTTGACATCGCCAGCAAAGTTTCAGACGTTTCTTTGACATCAAAGAAGGTTCCATGAGCTGAGGTGACTTTAATGGGTGACGGGGTTGGGCTTCCCATAGAATCCAGCGTCTGGCGGTCACGGATTGAGTCCCTCCTCACTTTAAACAATTTTCTTCGTCTTCTTTCAACCTGAGAATGTTTTCATACGGATAACTGTTTTAATTATTAGTTTTATGATTATCATTTAAATCAAGTCTCCCAGATATTCGGGATATTAAACAGTGTCGTTCATACAATTGAGTAGGCGATCAATTTGGAAGGATTCAAAGTGTATTAATATTTTTAAATATTTCTCCATTATTTGTTCAATATTTTTATATCCTATGTACTAAATAAATCACAGATCTTTAGTTTTTTGCCATGAAAATTACTATTTTAAAACTTGAAATTAATTCGTTCATTATCTTCGGCTTCAAGTTTTTTCATATTCCAAAAATGTGATGTATTATATCCCAGTTCAAAATTTGTCATCGTTTCGTTTTCCTTTTGCCAAGAGTTATGATGATGTTCGTCTTGACTCGCAGGGTCTACTTTGTCTCATGGCTTATACAAGGTCCCAGAAGGATTACTAGAATTTGAAACAAGAACCAACACCAGGGGCCACGGCTATAAACTAAAAAAGCTGCGTTGTAACACATCCATGCGACAAAATTTCTTCTCGCTTTGAGTCAGCGACATGTGGAACAGCCTCCCTGATAGCATCGTTAACGCTCCGAGTATGTACGCCTTCAAAAACAGCCTTGACGAAGCTATGCAGGAGCAATATGTTCAATCTTAAAATGCCTAGCAAATTACGGACCTAGGTAATAAGTCCAGCAGCTATCTCAATCAATCGTCAGTTATGGAAAGATCGGGTTTCATAGGCAGGATCTCTTGTGAATCAAGTCACGAAAAATTCAAGAATCGGCAACAGTCCATGGGCCTATTTTCTTCAATGCCGATACTTCTATTCTATTCTAAGCTAGGCTCGCTCATTTGCTCTATATTTTGGTAGCCGAAAGGCAGCTTTGACTGAAATTTCCTACCAGACGAAATCCTGATCAAAGGCAGCGTCAGGTAACTTTGCTAGTCAAACTTTTCTCGAACGTCACTTAGCCCTCTATTAATCACATAACCGCTATCAATACGCAACCACAGAAAGTTTAACCCAGCCCGTACACGCAGGACGTTACAACGTCGCCCTAAAGAGTATCATGTCACATTTTGTTTTGAAGAGCATCTCGTCGAGTCTTAAGCTTCACGGCGAAGTCGGTGCTCCAGATGAAGAACAATCTCAAAATTTAAACGGTAATCGGCCTCAATAACTTGTTGAACTGGAAACAAAGAAAAATCAATACATCGATGTAGATATGTGATGACACCAGTCCAGGGGAACTGATAAGGTGACCAAATGTTAAAGATAACGTGATTGAGATTTATGCCGACATAGCATCAAGCATTTTGCTACGATAAATTTTGGATACATTTCGTCAGCAAAATCAAAAACTGTGTTTTTATTGTTAGCCTTCATTGTCACTGCTTGGGCTGGGTTATTAGAGCGTGTAAACGAGGGTTGGTGTGCTAAAATTGTAGCAGGATTCGTCCTGCAAAAATGCTGCCAAGATCCAATTGAAACGATAATATTAGGATTCATGCTGACTGACTCATTATAATTAGTTTTGTATTTTTAATTTTTTCTACCCAATACAAATTTAATGCACATTTTAATGTGTAATTTAAATTCCTTTACGTCAAGTAACTCGAGCAATCAAGTCTCAAGTTCGTAAACATGCGCTGCAATGTTACGGCTACTGCGCCTACGGGTGCGACGGTTCAGTACGGTCATGCGCTGCAATGTTACGGCCACAGCGCCTACAGCCGAGACGGGCGCGACGGTTCAGTACGGTCATGCGCTGCAATGTTACGGCCACAGCGCCTACAGCCGAGACGGGCGCGACGGTTCAGTACGGTCATGCGCTGCAATGTTACGGCCACAGCGCCTACAGCAGCCGAGACATTGAATTGAAGCATTGGTTTCTAATTTGTTACTGTTTACTTTGAATAACTGATTTGAAGTCAGTATTATGCTATAAGAAGTCTGAATTAAAACCTACGTCTATGAATGCCATACATTTGTTCTGTGCTCGAGATGCTGTAATATAATGGGTAATCGTAAAGCTTACAAGAAATAGTCAGTTAAAATCTTACGCCATTATTCTCTTGTATTCATTTAAATACCTCGAACAGGCCGGTCTGAATAACATTGAATGGATTTGAATGAACCTTCTTATTTATTCAGGATGTATGAAGAAAAAACTGCTGGAGTAACACGAACTGAATATTACCATGCAAGATATAATACCTACTGTTGTCTTTGAACCTTCTTAACGCTTTCTTCTTCGGAGCTCCTCAGGTATGCTATATGCTATAATCGTCAGGTGATAAATTCCTCATTCATAGCTTTGGTCTGCCGTTCTATCAAAATTATCTTCAGCTGAGACCTGCACACTCGCGTCGTTGGTGGCCACGTTCGAGTGAAAGCCCAGCGTTTTCTACGCCCCTGACGGCGATGGTCGCAGCGTGCCGAGTTATGGCTTGGACGTGCAGGTGGTGAAGGCCCTCGCTGCCGCCCTCAACTTCTCGGTCGTGTTCTTGGAGCCTCCTGCAGATGCGTAGAGTGAGCATTAGGACTGCAAAGTAGCTTTGCACAATAAAAACGTTACTGCATAACTTATAACTTCCATTCTTCAGTGTTATCATTCACAGCGCTGTCGTACACAATCAATTTTACAGTGTTCTCATACCCCGCATTGCCGTACAACTTCTATTCGTTAGTGTTGTGACTGTTGTCGTACACAACTCTCATATAGGGTAACATGGGGCAGCGAGCCCACTGCGGGTCGTGGGCCCATAGGGGGTTTCTCGCTAAGTATGGCAGATATTGGTCCCTCTTCTCTACCGCCGGTCGACAGTTTCCTTGGGATGGAGTGTGCGGATTTACGTTTTGCTAAGTGTTTGCGTTATTAAGTTATTTACGAATAACTGTATCAGCCCAGATAAAAGTTTTTTTTGCTGCTAAATAAAACTGTTTTCGATTACTGTAGATGAAGCTTTTGAAATTACTGTGAATTATATTTTGAAAGTAATATTTATAAGGATAATTTGAGATCAAGTTTAGACTATTAGCTTCTAAAATAAAATGTTGACACGATACAAATTGAAATGATGCCTAGTGGGGCAACGGGCCCACGCGTGTCACGGGGCAAAGCGCCCATGGTGTAGTCTTGTGTTATACATCATTAGATTTGTCTCAATGACCTTTTCAAAACTATGACTAGCTTTTTTAATAACAAATTACACTTCATATTGCATGATTTTTTATTTGCCGCCTCAAGGCAGCAGGTTTAGTTTCTAGTTATGCGTATTTATGACCCCTTATCGAGTTATTGACTCATGCATTGCCAAAAGTTGATTTCAGTCAACACCAATGAGCCAAAATTTGATGAGTTTTTATGGTGTTGGCTGAAATCACGATTAGGTACGAATTCTCTGCACATAATATCAGGATTATGGACGAAACTGGAACGAAGTTTTTTTCTGATCAACTAAGTATATTTTTTCTAGTCAAGGATACATTTTTTCATGTCAAGGACGATTTTTTTATCGCAAGGATATATTTTTCAAGTCAAGGATATATTTTTCAAGTCAAGGATATATATTTTTATGTCAATGAAATATTTTTCTTTACGTTTTTTTCAAGTTAAGGATATGATTTTTTGAATTGGTAATAAATGAATGAATGTCATATTTTTTATTACATTTTCTTATTATTAACTGTAAAGTGTTGTTTTATCATTTTTAAGCGAAAAATATGCCATTGTGGTAAAGGGACCAAGGGTGGGCGCCTTGCCCCAAGCCCATGGGCCCATTGCCCCAGGGGTGGGGCAATGGGCCCATGTTGACACTTTTTTCAAAGTAGCGTTTCATTAAAAATTGAATAACTCTATAGGCGTCTAATTCACATCATACATTCCTCATTAGTTATACACTAAAAAAAAGAATCACCTCGTATCAATTAAAACTTCAGCAAAAATTTAGTTTAAAAAAAGGGGGGGGGCGCCGCTCCATGTTGCCCTATCATTGTATTCACTCACTTCCATGCCACGCTATAATCTTCCTAGAATGCTTGAAGTATCCTTGAGGTTTCTTCCAGAGATGTACTCTAGTGCCCTTAATTGAGTGTACCTACTCAGTCATTCGGCTTTTACTCAAGTGTACTCCGGGAACTTTAAGGTACCAATTCTTCCTCACAGACGTACTGAAGTTTGTGTACATTTGCAACACAGACGTCTTTTTGGTTTTACTTAGCGTTCCTCAACAAAGTAAAGCGTTCCCCTTCTCGGCGTTTCTAAACAAACTGGTTGCTGTTTCCCCGTTCAGGGAGTTCTGGAGATGGCAGCAGGGGGCAGAGTGGACAGGCATGGTGGGGATGGTGAACAGCACCCGCGCCGACCTTGGGGTTGGCGATCCCTTAGAATGGAATAGTAGTGTGGGCACTGAAGAAATAGGCCCATGGCCTATTGCCGATTCTTGTACTTTTCGTGACTTGATTCACAAGGGATCCGGCCTTTGGAACCCGATCTTTTCAGAAGATCGATCTTTCAACTGACGATTGATTGAGATAGCTGCTGGACTTACATATAGCCTGGTACTTCCTCAGTATTGATAGTAACCATGTCGTGCTCTACAGCACGCCGTATGATGTTGAGGTATTGCAGCACTGGCGCTATTCTGCACGCCGTATGATGCTGAGATTTAACAGAAAATATCTTAGGAATCCGTCATGTTAATAAGAGTTCGAGCACAACTGCATAACACGTCCAATCCATGCTGCTCCTCATATTACTGAATGTTTCCAGCAACATATGCCGCGCTGATGCAATCAGAGTTATCAGACACTTCAGTTTGAGCACGCATTTCACGTAATTATGAACCTATTATCTAATATCAACTCAATTATTACCGAAATAATACACGCCTCAGTTCTCCTGCTTCATGGCAAGCACCACTCCGCCCCTGCCACGGTGGAGGAGCCTCACCTTCCCCTTCTCTATAGACCAGGATGGCGGTAGGGCTTGGGTTGCTCTCCCTCGAGTTGGCCCTCATCATCACTACGATGCTCACCCCGCAGACGTGCGTAATAACCATGAGTGCATTCAAGTATTTCATTAAATTACATTTTATACTATATATTATTTATAAGACCAGTTATGATGAAATTTTATGGCTGCTTATTTGCATAATATCGAATGCTTCGCAAATTGAGTGCTAGACGCATTTCTTGTAACATAGTGTTTGTATAGGGTTCGCGCCCGTAGGTATGGTTAAACGTAATATGCACGAATAATCCCATATATAGTAGGCGGGATAAGTGTTTCGTCAGGAACGTACATCAAATTATAGAAAAATGTAAGCCACAATAATATATGCCATTTAGTGAGTGGATGCAAAGCATTGTATGTATAACATCGAGACTATAGAACGACCTCCCGTCGGAGCTGGACAACATTGCATCTTTCTCTGACGTAGAACACTAGTCCTTCATTACAGCACCTTGTTAATTCAGATACGTGCGTTTGTACGAATTCCTAGCGATTAAAAATTACTACAATAAATACAGTTTTATAATTGCATTTGAGTTTGATTCTCAACCTATGTCATCTGGGCTTACATCATTTGGCTTGCCATGTGAAGAAATATTTAAATTTAAATATCATACAAAATCTAAAATATTGTTCAAAATACCAAATTCATTGCATTGAATTTCTCCTTGTATTGAATTGACTGAGTAGTGTCAGTCAAGTCAAGTCTTGATTCTACTATTGACTGATAAACTAAATGTAATGGTATTTTTTCTAAAAAATATAGTTCTCGAGTTTGGGCCTTCTTTAATTCCAACGAATTTTCGTTTTATTTTAATTTAGTAAAGTTAGTGTGAGTAATTATCTAAAGGTATCCCAGTTGTTACAGCGAGTAGTGGGTTCGATCCCAGCTACCTGCGACAGTTCTGGTTAATTCGGCGATAAGGTCGGGCGGTTAAGCACAGCAAAAATGTATCAGTCAGTTGCGGGTTCGCGACCCACTACAAGCTGTAAAAATTCAACGATGTTCAGGATAAGCGACAGGCGTATAAGCTTAATTAACACTGGTACTGATAAGTACTGATGAATTAATCTTCGTTAATTATCTATCAGTTTAAAAATTAATAATTACGTGCAGTAGTTAGTCCCACGATAATAATTTCTTTGTTGCCTTTATTGAAGTCTGGATGGAGCTGCATTGACGAAATGTCAAGTGAAGTGATGCTATAGGTTGGTACTGAGGATATATATCATCATATCTTTATGTCTGTGTATTATAACACCATTAGCTTTCTGATCATGTCTGTTTCATCAACGTCAATAATAATATATCAAGAGGTTGACTACAGGAAAATTGTCCCAATTATTGGCCAAGTTAACTAGAACTAAATATTACTCAAGGATTTTTTCGTTTCGGAAGCAAAAAATAAATAATATTGAACGTTCCTATGCTGTATGGCATAGTAAGGCTGTGTGGGCGACTGGCCCGCGCATTTGTTCACGTCGCGCAGCCTCGGTCGTGCATGGATACTTGACTAATTTCTGGGCCATGTCGCATATATTAGTCTGGGTCATGTCGCATATATTAGTCTGGGCCATGTCGCATATATTAGTCTGGGCCATGTCGCATATATTAGTCTGG
>NW_025940001.1:36374-41208 GCF_000764305.2 Hyalella azteca
GCAGCGCATCCACCACATTTAGTTCCCCGGGACTGCAACCTAAGTTGACCGGTAGGGGAAATGTTCTTTGCGCATGGAACCTTGTTTATTATATTCTTCGAGAGTTTGAAGCCAACTCGAGTGAACTAATTTTATATTCACAAGGCCTTAGTACGATATAATTTCGGAGAATTCTTGGTATAAAATTTCTTTTACCCCTTTTTCATAAATTTTTGCGTCCAAACGACTATCAGAATTGTGATGAAGGAATAAGTACGGATTATAATACATTAGATTAGATAGTTTTCAACGCTAATCCTTGGTAGGTACTTGTTTCTAATCATTGATTAGTTGTGGAACAGAATACATGGTTAATTCTACACGCTATTTTTACCTAGAGCTGTGGTAACGAGCGTTAATGGCAAGGCAATGATGCGTTAAAGAACTGAAGATAATCCATTTGAAGAACTGCAGCGGTGGGCTCCGACAAGGATTGCGCTGCTATAAAGACGTACGAGGAGCCGCCTTAGCACGCCACGCAGCCGCGACACCTCTGGCGGTAGCTGCGAACTGTAAAACTTCGTGGTTTAGTTCGTACACGAGTGCTGAGCAAGTGAGAGGCGGCAGTTACCAGATCAGGCAGGATGCGAACTAGAGGCCATTTCGTGACTCCTGAATGCGGACGAGGACGCGCAGGTCTGTCTTACTGGAATAGTTGGCTTGGAGCGCAGCTTGCTCAACTCTTTTTCCTGCTATAGTATCAAGCCCTGCGGGAGTGTGGATTAGGAGGTGAAGGTTGTTAGCAGAGCATAAGGCGGTGCTAGCATAGTTCAAAAACAGGCAGGGAACAAATTGAAATTAGGATACATTACTACTTTTCAACAGTCAACGCTATTTTTACCTTGAGCCCTGGAAGCTTTGCTAGCAAGGCAAAGTTGCGTTTACAGAACTTTCAAATTGTTCTGGCAAAAAGGTGTTCTTCTCTACGATAATAGAGGCCGTGCTCTCCGACAGTTTCCATATCTCCGACTCCAGAAACTGACTCTTCGCTCGCCAAGTCAAGAATCTGATTCTGATTCTTATCCTTTTTCAACCGAGAGCTCGTCACCTGCTCCTGCAAAGCACCACATTGTTCCCATTGACTGTCGTCTACAGCAGTTGAGACCTTATTAGCTTCAAATATTTCAATACCGAGCACCGCATTTTCAGAATTAAAGTTGGCTTTTGCCATCTTCGCAGGATTTTCGGTTTGACCTCTATGAATTGAGTACGTCAGTGGCCGATTATATGCAGACCTCGTCAGGTCTTACTGAATCTAGCTCCTTCCATTTGGACAACTCCACATGACTCAGAGAACGTCGCTACTGTTCCTTTGCACACATTTTAGCACGTGACTTACGCCTCTTCGATTCGAGTAGCCGCCTCTGTAGTTGATAGTCGTTTAGCTGGGTTGATTCGTAGATTCTCCCCGATGACACACAGTAGTGCCTTCCACGTCGGTGCTGTTGGCAATGCCTTAATTAAAGCCGTGGCCGTACTAATTGCGGCTGGCGTGAAATCTGCCGCCGCCGACGCAAGTTTATTCTCGTTATTAGTCCTGTTGACGTTGGCGTAGTTGAAACCAAACCACTGGAAATTTTTGAGGAACGGCTTTGGACAACACAGGTCCAGTTCAAGAGTCTGGTGTGCATAGAATTCGCTACGGCTGTCAGCATCATAGGATATATAGAAGCATTCACATGACCGGCCGCTTATCTGGTGGTGGCTATTCTAAAAATACAAGTCTTGAGACCTTCAAGCAGCTGTGACAGTTTAGAGTCACGGTATGGGATGTGCGGGACTGAATTGGCGATGGCGTCCACGACTCAGCCAAGGCTGAACAGCCCCAGGTTGATGCTGGAGCCCTTGCCCATGCTGGAGCCGCGCCTGCCTACGGTTGTTCGCTAGTCGCTACCAGCGAAGTCGACAAGTAGCCTGCCGGTCACTACATTGTTGCTGCAAATATAATAGCCACTTGAGGATATATGCAAAATTCGATGTAAATGGAATGTAATATCAATGTATTTTAACTCCAAAAATTTAATATATTATCAAATCTTTGAATTGAATATCAACCAAAAATTTCCACATTCAGAAATGGAACATGATGATTAGTCCCTTACCCACTCGAGTCAACGAAGAAGAGTTAATTAAGAGGGACAACCAACCGGTAAAGTAATCAGCGAACAACAAATCAAAAAGCACATGTGCTAACAACGTAACAAGTAACGTGTGGACGATATATAGAGAAGCAGCACCTGGGAAGATGTCATCGGAATCTTGTTCTGGCTGAGGACGATGGCTCTCCAGGAAACAAATTGCTGTTGGATCAGCTCGTGCGCCTCTTCCATGCTAGGGTGCAGATACAGCAGCTGGTTCGTGATACGAACCTCTAGTTCAACTTGGTCGATCTGCAAGCATAACAAGCCAGTCAATAATTAGCAGCCGATTCAAAGATGACGTTAATAATAATTATTTTAGTTCAGACAGGCAAGAAACGATACTTAACTGGTTGTATATAACATTATTTAGAATAAGAGAGCACACGGATCTGACCTTAGGATTGCCTCGCAGCTTGTAGGTGACGCCTACGGGGTCTTCCGAGACCCCTTTCAGGGCCGCAGTCCACGCCAGCACTCCTGGGTGCAGTCTTTTGGCCAGCTTCTGCTCCCCTGTTGGACGAATGCCATAAAGAGTCTCACCTGCTGATCTATCGTCTGATGGAGGAGGTTAATAGGTGCGGGAATGTGGAGGTGGTTATTTTGCGGCGGTGTAACTATATTGTCCACCAACTCCTGGGCAATGGCGATGATTGCCCTGAATACATCAATGTTGAATTCGCAGGTGTCTAGTGATTCGAGTACCGCCTCCAAGTTTTCCTGTGCCTTTATTAGATCATACTCCTGCAAAACATCCATGAGTTGAGGCATACATCGAAATTACGTACTAGATTGAAGTAAAGAATTTCAATATAAAATATACATTACCCTCCTGGTCTTCATCACCAGGAGGGGGCAGATAAAGGCAAAGCTTGTCAATGGCTTCCAGCCATTGTGCAAGCGTTTGTCGCGTTATCACCTCGGTTGGGAAGTCTCTCTTGATGAAATAAGACATTATTTTTAGTGTCTTAGTTGCAGGAGCATGTGATGTTTGGTATGCGAGAGGTTAAAGATGGTAAATAACTTTGGTAGTAGATCAGCCATAACCGACCGAAGAGGCTGTCGTTTCGATCCCTTCTTGTATCTGAAAACGTGAGTGGGTCAGTAAAATATTCAGATTCAACGGCTATTTAATGACTATAGGTGCCGAACTCTATAGTCTTGCACAAGAGGTACAGTCTTACGAGGAATCGTTATTTTATAAATTGAATTGACTTCTAACAGATTACAGAGCAAAGTGAAGGAGTTAGAGCCTCCATGCGAGTCTTAAATTTATGTTCGCTGCAGCTCCAGGTTTGCTAATTCAAGCCTTTAGTACAGTTTTGTCGTTCTTGTTGCTTCCCCTGAAGTCTAGACGCTTTTCTAATACTAACTAGGCTTATATTAACAGCTTCGACCTATGTTTTTACACTTCACTTAACGCTTTGAATCATTCGCAGTTGAAACCATAATTTTTCTTAATGCAGCACTCCCATATAATCCGATCAATGTAGCTCTCGGTGGACATTCTTAATGGGAACTGTACCGGCTGCGCTGCCATAGCAGTTATGTCCCGTCAACGCAATGGCGAACTAGACGGACTGCGAAACACAGGATGGATGTCGTCTACAACGCAACGTAGCCTGAAGTAGATACGGGATGGCTGTTCTATACAGCGCAACGTAGCCTGAAGATACGGGATGGCTGTCTTTTACAGAGCAACATTGCCTGTAGTAGATATGGGATCAAAATGTTCCCGATGGCAACTCAATGGAAGAAATTTGCAAGAGGGAACGAAACGATACTAGCAATAGTTCATTATATAGCTAAATATGCTTCATGATGCTAACTATTTTTCCTTCATAATTCTGAGTTATTTGAGTGGATAACTACCATTAAAATACACCTGACGAAACGGGTGCAATCGCCAGATTATACGATTAGAAGTTTCCGAATCTACACCGTCCTAAAACCTTTCAAATATATTATAACTTTTTATATGACTACTGCCTACGCCTAAGACGTCCTAATAATTGAAGGAGACGGGATCTATTATACACCAACGGATCAGTTAATTAGAAGTTAGCAACGCAAAGATGCTCGTTGACTCGTAGCGTCGGTGGTTACCGTAGATGACGACGATCTATCTCTACTGATTACTGATTAGCTGTGCTGTCTGGAGTGTGCTAGAAAGATGAAGTTGGTCTTAATCTTCCAATTCATGTTAGAAGAAACGTGGAAGGTTGACCACGTCGAAATAAAATTTAATATTCGCATAAGAATTTACTGTTTGATTTCGAATTTAATTCAAAGAAATGCGGATTGTAACTGGCGAAATTCTCACCAAATATACTCAACTTACGACCAAGATCACTATTCGACCAAGATCATGAGCAGGTTTTCTATGAATAAGTTAATCAAATCGTAACCGGTCGGGACCAAACTGAAAATGGATATATTTGTTGGAATTAAGTTCGTGGCAGCATCGATACATTCTTTTGTCCACTTCTAGTTTAATTAGCTCACTAAACGCTCAGCCTTAGCAGGTTTCCCACACATACATTTTTCAAATCGAGACTGATATAGAATTGATTAACAACGAAGCTATTTATTTACTGTACAGTCGTGCGGCCTTAATGCACGTAGCGGCCTTAATGCACGTAGCGGCCTTAATGCAC
>NW_025940002.1:0-1364 GCF_000764305.2 Hyalella azteca
ATGAAACTCCGGCGCCATCCATTTTCATGACCAAATCTAGAACGATATTCAAAACAATATACATAGCCTGTATGGCTGAATTCACTGCTACTTTCGTCCCTCAATGGTTCGCTCCACATTCATATTTGTTCACTTATATTTATAATGCAGGTTTCATTGAAGACCAGAGAGTATTTCTTATTGACAATTTTCTTATTGTTTTTCTCTATTCGGCGAATTAGGCTCTTGATAGGAACTGAAAAGTTAAATATCAGGTTTTCAAGGGACATTTTATTATAATTTTAATTTTACAACGTTTCGAATGCAACTTCATTCATTATTAAGTAGAGGACGAGTTTTGCAACAAGTGAATTTGAAATTTTATACATATAAGTGCAGCACACTCTGAAAGCTCCTATCACCATCGCTCTTCGTTTGCTGAAATAATGAAGTTCGAACCCTTGCCTTAAAAAATGCAGTGCGCTAATATACCTCAGCTTACCAAGTTATGAATGCGCTAGAAGAAATTAGATGCATTAATTCTGTAAGTATTCTGTGTGGTGTTTGAAACAAGCGTATCATCGATATCAGCGTTCGCTGCGAGTGTTGCAAACTTTGCGAGGTGCTGTGACAAGCATACCACAACTCGAATTAATAATTTATTTTTAGGATTGACCTCCGGAGTGATTGAATGGTGTAGTCATCGCTCATTTACATTCGCATTCAGTGTCAAACAGTGTACTACTCACAAGCCACACTTCCTTGATGTGTAGGATTATTATTATCATTATTATTAGGATGTGAACAGATGTATCCTCTCACCCGACGAATGCATGCAATGGTCGACCAGATGGATGATCTAATGAGTGTAAATACCATGCATTACTCTGATTTATATCGCTCCTTCTTCATAGCGGTCAACGTATCAAAATTTGACGTACCTCTTGTAAGCGTGGTTTTTGAACGCTTTTAGTCGGTATTTTCTTCAAGAAACTTAACCCCCAAAAGACATTGGTAAGTTCACACTCAACACAGCTTTTCAAAATTTGGCGTACCTTTTGTAAGCGTGGTCTTCGAACGCTGTTAGTCGGTATTTTCTTCAAGGAACTTGAACTTTCAAAAGATATTGGTAAGTTCACACTCAATACAGTTTTTCAGTCGATGCTTTTGATTTGAAGACCTTGAGGGTATGAAGCGCTTTGGTATGGGATAGACGAGGGTATAGGACCGCAGAGGGCATGATCCATGCATCTAACCCCCTGCAGCAGACGCCAGTTTCCCCACATTCCTCTCTGCAGCAGACGGTATCTCAAGCTGCCCATCGAGGTTTCAAATACTGAGCCGAAGTTGACATCCAGCGGCTGATTTACGTGCTCCCCGAGTCT
>NW_025940003.1:0-682 GCF_000764305.2 Hyalella azteca
GTGGTTTTTAGGGTAAAAATACCTGGGATTTCGATTGAAGATATTCGGTATTTCGAATGAAAATACCCAGTTTTTCAGATAAAAATGCCTTGTATTCTGCGTGAAGATATCCGGTATATTGAATAAAAATATCCAGTGTTTCGGATAAAAATACCTGGTATTTCGCGTGAAGATACCTGTTTTTAGAATGAGAATACCAGGTATTTCGGATAAAAATACTTGGTATTTGCTCTTCAAACGCACATCGGGGAAACTCGGTATATATAACATCGATAAAGCCGCCATACACGCAAATGTACATAGAACAGAAATGTAACGCGCGAGTTCAACTCGAAATTTCAAAAAAGTTCAATACAAATTCTTATTGATCACGTCTATTGTGCTTCTAATAATATAATAACACAAAACTTTCATCGCAGAGAATTGTCTAAACATATACTATCAATGATGATTTCAATTCATGTATTACTAAAATTTATTTCAACCAGGAGGATGATGACTTCTTTTTATAGCTCAAGTCCAGATAATTCGGTGTAAGATATCGCGCTCCATTATGACATTCGAAAAAATTAGATCAGTACTCACTGCAGTGAGTGACAGAGAGCGCATTTTCTCGTCCGTCCGTCCGTGAAGTCACGGACGGACGTGAAGTTCCGGAGGCACATGACGAGCACAATAGCGC
>NW_025940004.1:0-528 GCF_000764305.2 Hyalella azteca
AGTTCGCTTCGTATAAAAGTTTGGCGTTTGCTGGCAAACTTTTCAGGGTCAGCCAATTACTGGCTGAGGACAACGCTGCCTGTGAGCAAAAAGCTGGTGAGAAAAAAAGAGCTTCGGCGTTGCGAACAAGTGAGTTTTTTTTTCAGCCGGTGCGCGCGTGTTTGTGTAGCGCTACCCTAGTGAAATTACGTGTTAACAGCAATTAATCGACGTTAATTAAACGTATAAACGTTTAATCAACGTTAATTCAACTTCTAAACGTTTAATCGACGTAAATTCAACGTCTAAACGCCTAATCGACGTTAATTCAACGAATAAACGTTTAATCGGCGTTGAGTCAACGTCAGATGCCTGGTGGGTAGAATGACGAATGAAAAAATGCAGATTATAAGTACGGATAAAAAAAATAATAAGAAACATCAAATTTATTGATTTGAAGTGTTTTTGATTAATAATTATCTACAGTAAAAGATTACCAGGTTCTCTTGTTGCTAGTAACAGTTATTTACATACGGTATAAATAAGCTC
>NW_025940005.1:0-808 GCF_000764305.2 Hyalella azteca
CAAGAAAATCAGGTCAATCACTTCCAAGCTGCCAAGACAACATATAGAAACATATGAAACATATACATACATATGAAACATATGAAACATACAACATATATAGAAACATATGAAAATATATTAACTCATATACTGTAATATTTGAAATAAATATTGAACAAAAGGCTTATTGTGCCGTCGGCCACTGTAGGGATTATGACGCAATATTATGTTATGAAGAAACATATGAATATATATTATGCTCATATACTTTAGTATTTGAAATAAATATAACGAAAGGCTTATTGTGCCGCCGGCCACTGTAGGGATTATGACGCAATCTTATGTTCCGAAGAAATATGTAGATATATATTATGCTCATATACTGTAATATTTGAAATAAATATAGAACGAAAGGCTTATTGTGCCGCCGTCCACTGTAGGGATTATGACGCAATCTTATGTTCCGAAGAAATATGTAGATATATATTATGCTCATATACTTTAATATTTGAAATAAATAATGAACGAAAGGCTTATTGTGCCGCCGGCCACTGTAGGGATTATGCCGCAATCTTTTGTTCCGAAGAAACATATGAATATATGTTACACTCATATACTGTAATATTTGAAATAAATATAGAACGAAAGGCTTATTGTGTCGCCGGCCACTACAGGGATTATGATGAAATCTTATGTTCCGAAGAAATATGTAGACATATATTTTACTCATATACTGTAATATTTGAAATAAATATAGAACGAAAGGCTTATTGTGTCGTCGGCCACTGCAGGGATTAAAATACAATCTTATGTTCCGAAGAAACAT
>NW_025940006.1:0-432 GCF_000764305.2 Hyalella azteca
TATCCTTAGTATTTGTTTGGGACATAGCAGTCCCAGGCCACGATGGATCGCCGCCTCTGATTATCGTTCATCCGCCCTCATTTGGGCCACCTGATTCGGCGTGAAATAGACTACACTGATGTGAAGCGCTAGAAACCTCTCTCTACTACTACTACTACTTTTATATCACATTTTTATGCACATTTCTAGACATTTCCTAGAAAAATCCCTGTTGGATGACATCACCGCCATTATTTAATTTCGTGTGTTATGCCCCAGTTGTGTTGATGTGCCAGGTACACGAGCGTGCGGGGAGACAAGGTCGACATTCTCTACAACAACATCAAGAACGCCTTCTTCCAGCCCTGCGACGGCGAGATGATCATCCTGCTACACTTCCACCTCAAGGTGAACCTTCCATCTTGGCGGAACACTTCCCCTCACCCACACACA